>NC_048282.1:2084524-2212024 GCF_009762535.1 Notolabrus celidotus
GCAAGGACAAACTTCCTTTAAAGGTGACATATCATGAAAAATTACTTTTTAATGGTTCTCTACCCTATGTTTCCCTGGCATGTCTACAAACCCCCCGAGAATGAAAAGAATCCATTCTGCCCCTGTTCTGATTTCTCCACCTTTCTGTAAATGTGTGTGAAACGAGCCGTTTCAGACTTCAGTGTTTTTGTTACGTAACAACAATATCCGGTCTGTCACGGAGTCAGAGCTCAGAGCTTGTTCAGCCCATAGACTGTATAAAATAATACTGAATCCCTCCCCCGTTTTTCATTACCTGCACACATGTGTGCTAACAAGGAGCTTAGGAGGGAGGCATGCTAGTTGTAGGCTGTCTTAATAAACACAAAGGTCGGTTTTACTCCCCATGTCTGCAGATTTGAAGATCTAGTGGAGGATTTTTATTTATCATGGATAAGTGCTAGCGCTAGTTAGCATAGCTACATAGCTACATGTCGTAGCTGTAGCTGTGTACCAAGACACACGTCGACATACTGACAAATAAAACAACAAGAAACACAGAATCTGTGACCAATCCTTCAGAAAGGTCCTGCTGCCTTTCTGGCAGAGGTCGGTTTTACTCCCCACGTCTGCAGATTTGAAGATCTAGTGGATGATTTTTATTTATCATGGATAAGTGCTAGCGCTAGTTAGCATAGCCACATAGCTAAATGTTTGTAGCTGTGTACCAAGACACATGTCGACACACTGATAAATAAAACAACAAGAAACACTAAATCTGTGACCAATGGTTCAGAAAGGTCCTGCTGCAGGCGCCTCTCCGTCAGGATCAGATTCTGGATCAGGTTCAGAGGGTTGAAGTAACGTGATCTCTGAGCAGCCGTGTATATTCAGCCAACATGTAAACATTAGATCAACGTGCTGGAGAGCGGAGGCACATCCACTTCCTGAGGGGGCGTGGTCAGAGAGAAAACAGAGTGTTCTGAGGAGGACTGAAGAAGAGGGTTTTTCGTGCATTCCAAAATCTGATTTCAAAGTGTTTTTTTGAGCACAAACTTTAAAGACATGTTTTGGGGACCTCTTAGACCAATATATATTGATGAAAAAAGCGTGATATGTCACCTTTAACAGGCAGAAACCTCCAGCAGGACCAGACTCATGTTAGACACACATCTGCCTCGAACTCTGCTCACTTTAATGCTGAAGGGCAAGATGAACAATAATAGAACATAGAGTACGGTCTAGACCTGCTCTGTTTGGAAAGAGTCTGATGAGAACATTTGTTGGGATTTGGCGCTTTATAAATAAAGATTGATTGATTGATTGATTGAGTTGTTTGCATGATAGTGTCTTTCTCTG
The DNA here is from genome assembly GCF_009762535.1 of Notolabrus celidotus. Lineage (NCBI taxonomy): Eukaryota > Metazoa > Chordata > Actinopteri > Labriformes > Labridae > Notolabrus > Notolabrus celidotus. Next base: position 2,085,863 of record NC_048282.1, read on the forward strand.
TAGGAACCAGGGGTGGAGGGGGGCTGTCCTAACTTGTTATCTAACACACATATATTTGAAGTATTTGTAGACATGATTTGTTTACCTGAGACGGGACTAACTACAGCTGTGGGTGGGTGTTTTTGTCAACAGGAGACCCTCAATTTCACACTGTGAAGTAAATTTCAAATTGAAGTAAATGCTTGGTCATAATGGACGGGCTTCTTCCCTTGTATGAATTGTATTGGGCGAGTGTGGCTCAGTGGGTAGAGCGGATCGTCTATCAATCAGAGGGTTAGCGGCTTGATCCCAGCTCCTGCAGTCACATGCTGAAGTGTCCTTGAGCGAGACCCTGAACCCCCTGTGTGAATGAGATCAACACTGATGGTCCCTTACTATCGCAGCCTCTACCATCAGTGAGTGAATGTGGTGTGAATTGGTGAATGTGACAAGTAGAGTAAAAGAGAAGTCCATTTACCATTCGTTACACGTGTTGCACTTTTGATCGCTCGCTGTGGTCCGCCATGAAGGACTGTAATATCTGCGCCTCATCCTGTCTATGAATCTCAGAACTTGTGAGTTCCAGTTCTTGATACCCAAAGTTCATTACGACAGGACATTGTTGTTGCCTGTTGCTTCTGGTTTCGTAGACTGCTGGAGAAAAAAGATTGACCTCAGGTTTGAGCTAGATTCTTGATAAAGGAACACAGAGTCCTGAAACACTGATGCACAGATAGATGTGAGATAAGAGTTATCAGGATAGTAGTCTCGGTCTTGTTTTGACTTAAAGCCTCAGAGTAAGGAGATTATTCTGAGACTGTAAAAAGTTGCATGTTTCCTTTAATCTGGTTTACCTGAACTTGTTAGATAATCGGGACATCTCCATGTTTGGGTCCAGAGGGAGTAGAGTTAAGCAGGCCTTCTGGCTGGTAATCCTCCTGTTTGGTGATTATCTCTGGGTAACTGGAGACGATCCCTGAAGAAACCCTTCATCTCTTACGTGTGAGGTCAGATTCTTTATTAGCAGTTACAACAGCTTGTCCTCGTTTGCTTCATCATCACTTGTGGTTTCCCAGGCCAAGGTTCATTTGTGTGCTGAAGGACAGAGATGTGTAGAAAACAGGGGTGTAACGATTCTTTTTAACAACGATTCGGTTTGTATCATGATTCGTGGTTGCCGATACGATTAATGGACGATGTTGGTTCATTTAATGTGCAGTGAGTTGGCATATGATACACCAGCTTTATTAAGAACGGTGTGTGTAGATATGTCTACTGGATTGATTAGGTTGGCTTCTGCATCTACAGTGGAACTCCTGTCAAAGAGTCAAGTGACAGGGATGTCAGATATTTGGTCTTTTAATATTGGAATGGCGCTGCAGCACGTCTGAACAGTCATATGTATATATACTGTATATACTCAGTTCTGAAATAATAAAGAAAGACAATACACAAAGGTATCAGTATACAGAAAGCACTGGTGGTAAACCTAAAGCTACTAGCATTTACAACTAGTGTAATAACCTTTGGTTAAACATCAATGATACACACTCAGAATGATATTGAATTACAACAATAGCCCTTTAGGAATATGTAACACACACAAAGTATTATTTTCGGCTAAAAGGCTATAGTATTAAAGGTATATATATATTAGGGGTGCAACGATACTCAAAATTCACGGTTCGGTTCGGTTCGATACGTTTTTGTCACGGTTCGATACGTTTTCGATACAGAAAAAGAGAATTTCCATGACTTTTTTTTTTACTTGTAGTTTATTGAAATTTCCAACATTTGTTTCAGCTCAAAAGCAGTTTTTAAATTAAATTAAATGTATCAGGGGCAGCTATACCTGACACATGTTCTGCTGTGCATGGGGGGGTTGCGCTTGTGTGTGTGTGTATGTCTGTCTGTCTGCGTGCGCATCTGCCGTGCGTGATAGAGAGCAGAGGAGAATTGTGAACACGCGACCATGTAGAGACAGAAATGACATCCTGTAATGTAAATAAGATAAATAACATGATGCTATTCAGTCTGTTAAATAAAAGAACAAGGTATAGACCTGATCTATGAGAGAGGGAACCTTAAATCACTTCTGCTTTGACTTCCAAGGGGGGTCGGGACCCGACGGGTGCGCCCCCGATGTAACGGCAGGAAAACACTGTCCGGTATCAGGCTGAAGTCTACAGAGCATGCAGTATAAGACCACAAGTAATGCATATAGGCACTTTAAAAACATATCATCCAGACTAGCATCACTAGAGGACCACGGAACAACTCTGCTCTGCAACCAAAGTGGATCACTCGTGCTTCCCTCTCGTGCGGGCGGGCGCGCGCTCACATATACGTGAACATATGAACCCAGCAGACCGTCGTGTGGTGAAATATATATTTCCAGATGAAGCACAGTTAAAACAAACGTGACCAGCTTGGACTGAATGAATGTGGGAGGAGCGTGCAGTTCAGTGGACCTGCACTCGACAATGCAGCCCGGAGGAGTCAACGCAGATCCACTGAACTTTCAGTACAGAGCGCCTCGTCAGAAGTTGATAAAATGAATACAAAATTGCGTATCGTTCGGTTCATAGGGCGTACCGAAACGTGACCACTGTATCGAACGGTTCGATACAGATACACGTATTGTTGCACCCCTAATATATATATATATATATATCATGAACATGCTAACGTTAGCGATATAGCATTAGCCGCATTAGCTTTAGCAATAGCATTAGCAATAGCAACAACTTATCTGGATATATTTCGATTGACAAATAACCGCTTAACTTCTATCATTATAAACATTTTAACAGAGTGTACACTTGGCATGAAACAACATCAGTTACAAGAACAATACACATTAACAACTTACTTTGTTCATGCACTCATATGCTGTTCAGATGCGAGTGTCCAAATCAGCGCGATGCAGATACGGTGAGCACATGTAAAGGACCCCTCAGGGGACTCTCGCAGTCGTCCAACTCACTGCCTGACCAAAATAAACAGTCCATTTTTAATGCAAATGTGCCACCTACTGGCGGACTTGGGGAATTCAGAACAAGCTTGTTACTTTGCATAAGCAAGCCGTGTTAAAAGGTAGGCCAGATAAGGTTGACTGACCTTTAACACTTTGAGAAACTTTCCCTCCAGTTTCGCTTGGTCATATTTCTGAAGTGATCGTACAACATCAATATAATTTAAAGGTTTGAGACTGTAATATGACTCAGGTCTGTAGCTAAAACTTGCAGCTGTGAGGCAAAGTCATCTTAGTCTGACGAGATTCATCTTTGCCAAGATATGAGACATGATGACAACAGACCTGTTCGTACAAAAGTACCGCTCTCTGTCCTTCAACTCTTACGTCTTTTTTTCTGCAATGACCTGAAGTTCTTGCTACCTCAGATTTGTTTATAAAATGACTTTTTTATCTTCTGATCTTGAGTGAACTCAGACTGTTTTTTTTTGTCTCCGCAGGTTTCTGATTCGTTTCTCTTAACAAAGTCAAGGAAACACAAACCCAACTCCAAAGTTCCATCAAATGCCCAAGTGCTCAGTCAAACAGCAGGGAGCTCCCGGTGTCATCCCTGTGTGGACAAACCAACGGTGAAAAGAGACATCAAGTGTTGGTCATTCCCAGGATACTGAACGGACATTACCCTGTATTCGTGGCGGCATCCAGCAGGATTTTGATCAACAGATCTTCCTGAAGAGGATCACTGAGCGGCGGCCACTAAAAGGAACATGTGCTAAGAGCTGAACATTTCGGATACACAACTGGACTGCTTGCTTCTTTAGAAGATGAGCAATGAGGATGAGTTCTACGACGCCGTCACAGGTGGGTCTCTCTTACCTTTTTCAACTAACGTGAACCGGGTTGTATTTCCGGGCTGGTGCTCACGCTGGTTCGGAGCTGGTTGAACTCGTGAACCAGCACGGCACCTGTTTGTTTTATCGCCCTCTCGAGCCCGTGGAAGAGGCACGTCATGTAGTCAGATTTACCTGACCGCTTTTCCCAGCAGTGCTAGCGCGACCTTTCCCTCACAACAACAACAGCAGCTTGCCTCCTCGGCCGACCACTGCTGTGCCTTGGAATCCATTAGCCTCTTTGATTGTTTCACTGCAGGACAATGGCGGAACACGTTTGTGATCACGGCAACCCCACCCCCTGCCCCTGACGTAAGCGGTTTGCAGTTCTAGGCCATCAAAGTGTTGGAGCCGCTCTGGAACCGGTTTTCACAGCCGGGAGCCGGTTCACTCACAGTCGAAACACTAAAAAAACGGTTCTCAACTGAGCACAGGCCCTGAAACTACCTCGGTCGGAAAGGGGTATCTGTGAATGAGTGTGTGTGTGTGTGTGGGGAGTAGGGCTGAATGATATGGACAACATTTCATATCTCGATATTCATGCTAGATATCTGGATATCGATACATGATATGACTGTGGGTTCAGTGAAAACTAAGCATTTTTCAGAAGAATAAAAACATGCAAAAGGATCAGGAAACAGCAGTTTTATTGATGAGAACTCTGTCAGTCATCAACATTAACATAAATTCAACAATAAATAAGAAGAAATCAAACATTTTACTGCAGCTCTGCTTTAACAATTGAGGCACTTCTGGGCCAGCTCAAGTGCTACTCTCTTTTTCCAGCTGTGTGAGAAGTGGCACACCAACTTTTTGCAGACACTGTTCCATGGTGGATCCGTTTGTCACTTTTCCCTGCATTTACTAGACAAAATAGATGTACAAAATAATACATACATATATTACAACACAGCCAAATAACCACATATTAATGCAGATTGTTCTCTCTCTCTCTCTCTCTCTCTCTCTATCTCTCTATTCACCTCCAAAGCCTTTATCATGTTGGATGCGTTATCGGTGGTCACGCAAACCTGTTGGTCCTCCTTCAAATCCAAGTCCGCTAATGCACCTCATCTCATGTGCTATATTATCCCCAGTATGCTCCCCAGGGAAGGAGGGTGTCTGCAGACATCGGGTCTTTGTTGTTATAGAATGGACCGTTAAATTGATGTAAGGTTGGGTCGTCCGGCTCGACCACAGGTCCGTGGTTGTGGCGAAATAATCGATTTCATGGAGCTCGGATTAAACTTTCCTTTTACATTCGTTGTAGAGTTTGGGAATGGCCACTTGATTAAAATATGTCCCGGATGGTATTTTGTAACGTTTGTACAGCGTCCGAACCATTTTCTGAAAAAGTTTCTCTTTTGGTTTCCCAGCTGTGTGTAGCGTATGTGTGAGTGTGTGTCTTCGTCTCCCTCGCGCCCTCCCTCTGATGTTTGTCACTGGCTGGCTTCAGCTGTCAATCAACGGCAAGCATGAAAGGAGGTTTGTGGTTGGCTGGCCTTAGCTGTACATGTTGGGGCAAGCATACATGCAGGGCAAGTGGGGAAAATCTTGTTGATATCGTTGATTTTGCAAAATTAATATCTTGAATGTTCATATCGTGATAACGACACGATAACGATATATCGTTCAGCCCTAGTGGGGAGGGTCTGAGGCGACTCATTTCTGAGTTGTTGAAACCTAAATTTATAATGTGATTAACCAACTAGTCTAAAGGGGAGTAAACACTCAGGAAACATTCAAAACCAAGCACAATCTTTGACACGTTCAAAGAGTCTGCAGGTTTGTCAAATGGTTCGCCTAACACTTGCAGAGCTAGCACCACCAGCCTTCAGTCCTCTGTGCAGACCAAATGTGTTGTGCACAAGCGGCAACCTCTGGTATCAAAATATGAAGCCCATGCGGAAGTGTTAAAAACTACAGTTCATCGAGAATCCACTAGAGACTGGCTGCAGAAACACCAGAAACCACATACACACCCATTCAAAGAAGACGATCTTTACAGCAGAAATAAACATGTTTACAGCCTGGTTCAAAAAACGGTCTGAAGAGCTTATTTCTCTATCAGCACACACTGTACGGGGGTTGATTTTTTTTCTAATGCGACGGTTCAGAAGATATTAAGATTACGACTTTTGCTCATTTAAGGGCATGACTGACTTGACTGACTTGATTGACAGGCGGGAACACTGTAGCTGTTGGGCTTGAGGCTAAAGGCCCGCCTCTTTACCTCACACTTTGACTGGTTGAGTTCAGCATTACTCATATGGCACCCGCCAACGTTTGGCTTCAAAACAGCGCTTCAGAAACAGAAGGGTGAAGTCACGGATACTACGTCCATTTATTATACAGTCTGTGGTCATGCAACAATCTGTCATCTGTGTGTGTTTACATCTGAGTAGAGCATTACAGCAGCATTGGCAGTAGCTCCTGCTAGTGGTGGGTAGCGTGGCTACTAACACAGCTGAAGCAAGGGGTGGCAACAATTAATTGATTAGTCAGATAAACGTTCACATCAATCAATCAAATCAATCTTTATTTATAAAGCGCCAAATCACAACAAATGTTCTCTTCAGACTCTTTCCAAACAGAGCAGGTCTAGACCGTACTCTATGTTCTATTATTAACAAAGACCCAACATCAAGACAAGATAAGATCCAGTCCTATCTTACAGACAGGACTCAGTCTGATCTCATCTTAATCCACCATGAGCAGAGCACTTTGCAGCATTTAGCAAGTTACAGTGGCAAGGACAAACTTCCTTTAACAGGCAGAAACCTCCAGCAGGACCAGACTCATGTTAGACACACATCTGCTGAGACCGTGTTGGAGAGAGGGATAGAGGAAGATGAAGAGAGAGAGGGATGATAGTGGAGAGATGGATAGTAGTAGTAGTCCTTTGTGTTAACCAGCAAACAACATTTTTAAGCGATTGATTTCTTTTGGATGAAGATGTGTGAATGGTCTGAAGATCAAAAGTCAAGAACTAACAGTTTAATTAAATTCTGACCTGTATTTTTTTTATATGAACAAAACTTTTTTAACTCTTTATAAAAAATCTATATGTATATAAATTTCTCTTTCAAAGCAGGGTCTTCTTCTGCTGTTATATTTTATTATCAGGGATCGTGAGGCTGCTTTTGATGCCTGAAGTTGAAAGTCCAAACGAAGTTGTCTTTTTTTGTCTGCGTCATAAAAGCATGATGCCATTGGACCCGCCTCAGTCTGGATATTGGTTCAATAATTCAGTGTGTGTGTTGGCTCATGATTAGTTATATCACCTTGGACTCTGTGAGACTTTGTTCTTACCTGTGTGTGTTATAGTCCTGGGTTTGCAAAGAATTATTATTATGTTTTATTTATTTGTAATTTTTATTATTATTAGTATTATTAATGTATGTATTTATTTTTTCAATATTTTTATTTTTAGTATTTTATTATTTTATTTTATCATTATTTGTATTATTAATATTATTATTATTACGTATTATTATTATTTTTTGTCATTATTAGTGTTTTTAATTTAGGTATTTATTTTGATCATTATTATTATTATTCTAATTATTTTGTTTTTATCATCATCATTATTATTATCATTTTATATACAGTGTTTCCCCTACCATTATACTGCAGCGGGGCGCCGACCCCCCTTGGAAGTTTAGTTAATTTTATTTTCTACAGTATATAGCGCCAGATCACAGCAGAAGTAATTCAGGGTTACCTCTCTTATATTTCAGGTCTTAAACTTGTTCTTTTATTAAACAGACTAAATATCCTGATGTTGTTTATCTTATTTACATGGCGGGATGTCATTATGCTCATCTGCTCTCTGTATCACATGGCAGAGTTCTGCCCCAATGCACTCACAGACACAAACACGTGCGCACCCATACATACATCACAGCACAATGATACCATAAATGTTCATCAACAACTCGTTTTTTCAAGACGAAAACGAGACTATGATGAGCTAAAGTGCATCACTGATAATACAAACTCAACAAAATCTAAGAGGTCATATTTTCCCTGCTGTGCGTCTAATCTTTAGAATATTAAGCTCTGCATTCTTGTGACAGACTGAGTTATTATCTGAGGGGCTCAGTGTTAGCTTGGTCTCTACCTGCAGCAGGTTTGCTGGATGAACCAGTCTCCTCTTCATCGAGGATTTTCACCCCCGGTGTGTGTTAGTGACAAAAACACAACCGGGGGACATCTGTTTAATATTTGACTTTTCACGTTTTTACCGCTCTCACTGTAAAAAGCTCTGTGTCTACAGCTTGATTTAATCCAGTTTGGTGAAACATCAGACACATTTAGTAAGTTTGGATCAACTCCTTGGCATCAAAGAGTGCCCTGAGCTGACTGTCTGTCCAGAGCGCCTGCCACTTAGGGAAGACAGTTACATGAATACACAAACACCCTTAACATGCACTATCATATTAAAGTTTCTGATGTTCACCGCTATGAAGAAATGATTTGGGGCATGCTAATGTTACACTTGCATGAAGGATCTAATATCCATCAGTCTCCAGTCTCAAATGAGAGCATCAAGCACTGAAGGGTTAAAGAGGAGTGCTAACAGCCTGTACTTATTTGTTTACAGCTAGCATCATTGTGTTTGTACCTTCACTCTCAGCTGTGTCCTTGTTGTATAACATTACTATGCACCAATGCTGACGTTGCTCCACCTGTCTTAGTGTTGTTATGATCACCTTACTAATCTGAGACTAAGAAAGACGAGATGAATAATTCATTAGTACAAAGACTTACTGGGGTCAGCATCAGGCAGCTGACTTAAAGCTGGGGTTGGCAGTCTCGGAAAACCAGCATGAATTTGAATGTAGCATTTCCTCATGACTCCGTCTAACCCCTCCCCTCCTCCCTCGGAGCTCCTCCTAAACGACGCCCCCCCGCTCACATGCACGAGCGCCGCTGATTCTCGACCATATGATGGTGACTGATTCAAAACCGGTCCTCACCAAAACATTCTCATAGTGAAAGTTAAAAACACAAACAAACATGGCTGCTGTTAGTACTCACAACTATCATGCTAGCATTATCCAGTTGTACTGGTGACACGATATCAGGAGAAAAGTTATAACACATATATAATACTGTAACAGCTCTACTGTTTGTTAAACGTGTTCAGTGTAGATGTTCTTAATTCCTACAGTGTTGACGGTCAGTGAAGGCATCAGGAGAGGTGTAGAGTGTGTGAGCTGGAGAGAGGAGAGACAAGAGGAGAAGTTCTTCATTCATTCAAACATTGATTGTTGTTTTGTTGGTTGGCGTGATCACGGCCGACAGTGACCGGTTATTAAAGATCAACGTGTTCACGAATCGGCTCGTCATCACTACAGCGTCCGGACGGACGCTACAATAAATCTATATTTTCTGTAGGACTTACTGAACGTCATTAATTATTCTGCTTGTTGGTGAGAGCTTTTTAGACTCTGATCCGGACTACAGTCCTGAGTAAAGCACCTCATCAGGTCAGAGGGGACAGGCCCGAGGACAAGTGAGAGGAGCAGTAAATAGTCAGGGGAAGTAGAGGCAGGAGACGGGGACTCGGAGGAGTGCACGCCGCGGAAATGTACGCGCAGGAGGAGGGCAGAACGGCTGGACGGGATTTGATTGGTTTAAAATTTGGGGAGCCAAAAAACGGTGATTGGTTGGTGTTTTCCCAGGTTTACTCCGGCTGTAGATAGCAGCTTTTTTTCACTCTTTTTTAGGAACACATTATGTATTGATTACCATCAGGACATAAAGATCATTTTAACCAGTATGACAAAAAGTGTATCTAAATCTGATTACCAACCCCAGCTTTAAGGGCCATAGAAGACATTATTTACCCACATTGAACCAGAGCATGGATTTAATACAATATTTGTAATTTAATTATTTATTTATTTTGAACATATTAACATGTTTTAGCCATGTTCTGATCAGGTAACACTGATAAGTAATAATCTGAGTTTGTTTCCATCCTACATATCCTCATTAGAGGTTTTACATTTGCATGAATCCAAAGTTTCTTACGTAGGTTTGTGACAAAGCACTGCACACCTTTGACGTACCACACTGTTAGGTGTGTTAAATTATAACAAATCCTTTTCTATTTTAAGCGTTAGTTAACGCCCCACCTCAATGTCCTCTCGACTCCACCCTGCAGCTCTTAACACTCACCGGCCCTGTTCATGGTCTGGCTGAGAGCCAGATGTAGACCAGAGGATCTGAGGGGAGCTGATAGAGATACTGAGACTTTTAAACATAAACTAAAAATGTATTTATTCATTCTGGCCTTTATTTAGGGTTTAACAATTTTAATACTTTTTACTGTTATATTAATTTAAATGTTTCTTTATTATTTCATTACTTTTAACTATTTATCTTATTTTATTTATTCATGTATTTATTTAAATGTATCTACTCAGTGTTATTGATATTTTTAGCCTTAATTTCATCTTAAACTCTCATCCTTACCCTTTATAAATGGATTTATTTTAACTGTTTATATTCTTGATATTAATTTAATGCTTTAACTTATTTTAATTACACAAATTTTATTATTGTTGGTGTGCATTAGTCTCTATTTTAAAATCCTTTTTTTTTGTCTTACCATTATTTTATTTTTTTCATTTTTTCATTCATTTATTTATTTTATTTATCTCCTCAGTTTTATTGACATTTTTTGCCATTATTTTATTTTCAAATCTTATACTTGCCCTTTTTAAATAGATTTATTTTAGCTATCTAAATTCTTAATATTAATCTGATGCTTTAACTTATTTTAATTACACGTATTTTATTGTTGTTGGTGTGCATTAGTCTCTATTTCAAAATCCATTTTTGTTTTTTTAATATGTTTTCATGCCATTATTTTATTTCTGCTTCTTTCTTGTTTCCAATCGCTGTAGAGCACTTTGGGTTGCATTTGATTTGTATGAAAGGTGCTCTATAAATAAAGCTTGATTGATGGATTGATTGAACAGCAACAGGTATTCCCATAAACAATTACTCAACATTCAGGCCTGCTGTGGTTTTCAGAGCCTGAAGCAGCTGTGTGAACAAGAAATGCCTGCACCACGACATCTTCTCATCATTTTGTCATGTACCTTTTTTAAAGAGTGAGAGGAAGCCTCAGAGGTGAAAGGGAAAACGACAGGATAAACTGTTTCAGGCAATGAAGAACATTTGAAAGTCAAACACAGGTTGAAGTGCTTATGTAAAACATTATGCAAATGTTAAACTCGTGGAACAGTTTTATGTGGCAAACTAAATATTCAAAGTTGACCTGAAACCACTGTGCTGCAAAAACCATTGAGCCTAGTGAAGAATACTCTTCTTTTCATCCCTCTCTTTGTCACATATCATTGGTTGCTTCATTTGATTTATCATAACTCGAGCTTCCCCTGACATTTTGGTTCCCCAGGCCTGGATTCGGACGAGTCGTATGAAGGGGTGTCAGAGGCCAGTTTCCAGGATGCGCTGGTGTTTGACAGCAGCAGCCAGAAGAACAACGGATCAGTGCCACAGGAGAACGGCATCAAGAAACACAGGTAGGACTGCATTCTTGCTCCACATTCCACCTGCAGTGTTTAATCCTACGTTATTGGCTGCATCATGTTTTGTTTGGCAAGTAATGATGCCTCCCATGAAACCACATTAATGCACTAGGTGGGGTCAAAACTGGTCCTCATTAGGAGTGAGTAATATAAACTATGACATATTACTAATCCCTGTGGGTTTATTTGGTAGAGTTCAGGCTTTAAAATACTTTATGTGACATTATTTGAATATGCTAGAAAATAATGATAAAACTATTATTAATATTAAACATAGCTGGGAAGTAGGGGTGTAACGATTCTTTTTAACAATGATTCGATTCATATCATGACTCGTGGTTGTTGATATGATTAAAGGAGGATATTGGTTCATTTAGAACGATACGATCTGAAACGATTCAGTGACTTGAAATCCATTCAGTAACTTTATCCAAAAATTCCACCAGTGTGACTTTGAGATAAATCCCTTGATACTGGACAGTCCTAGAGTCCTGTTGTTGTTGTGATGTTTTTGGCCTGAGCTGAGTTTTGTCCTAGTCTCTGACTAAACATGCTGGAGAGGCCTGAGGCTTCTGCAGAGCTGATGTTACCTTGATGAACGCTGCAAGAGGTGCCTGGACGGTCGGCGTTGTGAAATCCCATGGCGCCTTAGGAGGTGGTTGGATAGATTTGTGGTGTTGCCGTGGTAACTTTACTTGACCTTTACATATCCTACAAACAGCGACTTCTTTAGAACATCTCTGTCTTTGTAAAAGCCAAAGTGTTTCCACACGCTGGACCGCAATGGTGGTTTGATCATTTCTGGCTCTCCGGCTTCTCCTCTGTCATCCGTCATGCTATGATTTGTTGTCTGTTGGCGGGTGGCGATGACATCACAGACAGGCGGCCTGAATAGAGTAACGTTTAACGTCTTTATCATTAAAAGTGTAAAAAAAACACATCCATATAAAGTCTGCTGTGCTTAAATCCAATGTGTTATTTCCTAGTATGGATACAATCGATTTATTACCTTTTAAAACGATGTTAGATCCATATATGTCGTCCAGAAGGCCAACTTGCCGAGCACAGATCGATGTAGTCGGATCATAGGAATATAAATCAATACATCGATGTAGAAGATGAATCGTTACACCCCTAGTGGGAAGAGGATTTTTTTGTTCAGCTTGAGGAGCTAAGTTTTGTTCAGTACCAAAAAAATTACACGTTTATATAAACCACACGAAACACAGTACAAGATAATTAATGAACCACATGTGACTCCTGAGTAAATATGATGAATCATGTCCTGTAACGTGTCCCAAATGTCAGAAACAAGTAGGTAGATATTTTCACTGAATATGGTTGTGTCCATTGATATATCATTCTGGTCTTCTGTCCAGACTGAGAATCAGACATTTGTTGGCATCAAAACTGAAAAATAATCCAAAGCTGTGTATTCTGGTTGTTAGCTCCTTATCTGGTCAAAAGGCTGAACTGCTCAGTATCATGTTGTACGCTGCTCGCCTTTCAATCCTGCAAGTCTGGCTTTATGTACATCCACCTACACTGTCAGTATAGTATGATTCATTATTATCTATTGTTCCTTACGTGAGGTTAAGGAACCGTTAGGTGCATTTCCACCAAGAGTTCTGGGTCTTTTAGTCCCCAGAACTACTTTATCCTGAACTAAAAGATTCCTGTACCCTCATTGTTGTCTGCGTTTCGACCGCGGGCTGAAGTCCCAGGTAGATTGTGCAAATCAGGCCAGTGACGTATGGAGGAAAAAAAGTAAATGCACTACACCACCAGACCAGTAGAGGGCAGTTAAACAAAGACGAATGCCACTCATCACAGACAACACCATAGAAGAAGACGGACAGGCGGGTATCATTATGAGCAACACAACAGTTAGCCTGTTAGCATGAAGAGACTCAGCTGGTCTGTTTTAGATGGTGCTATATTTCATCACAGATGGATTCACTGAATCAACACTTGAGAGGAGATAAGCGCGAGTAGCAAAGACGTTTCAACACGGCTTTAAAATCCTTTTGAACTCAAAAAGCCGTGATCGCAGAGATCGGCCGGTGTTTTGGTTTAAACAGCGACCCCGTTAACTGGAGACTTTCAGCCGGATGCATCCCTCATAAACGTCTTTAGACGATCATTAAATATCTGATGAGGATATTTTGAAATCTTAATAAAAACTAAACTAGTTTGCATTCCCAGGAACTCCCTCTGTGTTTCAACAGCTGTGTAAACTCCACAAACACTGACACGTTCAGCTGAAGGTCTCCAGTTTACAGGGTCACTTTTAAAACCGTAACACCGGGAGGAGAGACGCATTCACGGTGGGCTGAGAGAAGACTACTGTTACAAGCTGCTAAATCAAGAGAATCACAGCTTCTTCTTTTGAAAAGTACACACACATACAAAAAAGATAGAAGAAATAAAAACTAATGAAAGAAAGAGAAATCAAGTGAATCACAGATGTGTGTGATGTTATTGTGGACGGCGGGCAGAATAAAAACACTGTGGTTAATCTACCAATCAGACACATTCAGCATTGCAGGCCCCGCCCCCTGAAAGTCCCGGACCTTTGAAAAGTACTACCCCCCTAGCAGCGTTCATCCGGTCGAAACATACGTAGTTCCGGGGTAAAGTTCCTGCCATCGATAAACGCCTATTGTTGTTCAACTAGCCTGCCTGCGTTAGCTTCTGGAGAACCAGTACAATCATTCGGGCAGGGTTGGAGTTTGTGCTGTTGAAACAGATAAAGTGCCTTCAGTTCCCCTTCGTGTTCATTAACTGTTTCATCTCATCATAAATCTCTCACCTCAGTTGAGCTGGTCTAGCTGACTCTGCTGGTGCATATGTGTTTTAATAAAACATTTTCACTACTGCGTTTACTTCCACTGGAGTCTCTCGACCAAAACAGGGTTGGATGTCGCAGTGGAGCGTCTCCAGGCCTTCTCACAGACCTGACAGACCACATGCTCAGCTTATCAACAGAGTTTTCATCCTGACCTGTTTGTTGTCTGAGATACTGGCGGTACAGATAAACATCAGAGTAATACTGCCAGCCGGCATGAGGGACGGAACCATTTCTCATGTTTCTTTCTCTGTTTGTTTATCTTGATTAGCATCTCTGAAAATGTTTTGTGTGTATGCAGAAGATAGATAACCGACCCTGTGTGGCTGAACTGGAGGTTTGTTTTCACTGAGCTGAGTCTGGATGCTTACTTTTCATACTATATGATTGATGTGCTTTCTTCCTTCACTCTGTATTCCCAGGACAAAGTTACCTGCAGCCATGTTCTCCAGGAACAACGTCAGTATCTGGAGTATCCTGAAGAAATGCATTGGACTGGTAGGGACCCACAGATATTAAATATTGTATTTTAAATCAATAATAACAGAAACCCTTTGCAGACAGACGCTTCATGAGCAGCAGCTCAATAGAGCTCAGTGTGATTTGGGGATTGATGTTCATTTGACTTAGACGTGTCAAACTGCACTCTGTATTATTGTGTATTCAAATGTTTTGATATTTGGAAAAACTTCTTATTTTACAGGAACTGTCCAAGATCACAATGCCCATCGTCTTCAACGAGCCTCTGAGCTTCCTGCAGAGAATCACAGAATACATGGAACACACTTACCTCCTCAACAGAGCCTGCTCGCTATCAGACTCCATAGAGCGCATGCAGGTCAGAGACACAGATACACACATCTACTCACACACTAACAGACACCGGAGAGCAGAAACACTAGGGATTGCAAAGGTGTTCCTGAAAGACAAGAAATAATGTTGGTTTTTTTTACATTTTTTTATTCAGTTGATGTATCTGTAACAGCTAGTACATTTAAACCCTAAACAAAACTGTTTTTCTGCTAAAGCACGAGTGTTGGTTTGTATTATTTACCTTTTTATTATATCAAAAGTCCCATTAAAAATTACAATGATTGACACAGTGAATGTCAAATACTTTATGAAATTATTATGAAATAATTCTTAAAAATGTGTTGTGATACTCAGTACATCACAACCAAGTGGCAACCTTCCGCCACGAGAATTGAAGCCAATGCGAAAGTGTTATAAGCTGCAGTTCATGGAGTGTCCACTAGAGGCTGGCTGCAGAAACACCAGAAACCACATACACACCCATTCAAAGAGACAATCTTTACAGCAGAAATAAACATGTTTACAGCCTGGTACAAAAAAACGAGTGCAGTCTGAATAGCTAATTTCTCTATCAGCACACACTGTGCAGGGTGAATTTTTTTATAACGCAGCAATTTAGAAGATATTTAGATTGGGAGTTTTCCATTATGACAGGCACATGAGCCACACAGTGTTTAGAAAAAGATCTCATTTCTAAAGTTATATTTTTGGCTTTTATTGGATAGGACAGCTGTAGAGAGAAAATGTGGGGAGTAGAAAGCAAGACTAATAGTGCCCCCCAAAAATGAGCACATTTCAAAGTACTGTAAAATCCAGAATATCAGTCCCACCTGTATGAAAGAATGATAACGGTTTAAACTGTGTTCCTGTGTGAAGCCTACCATAGCATTGAGCAAAGCGCAGTTACTACTAGACGTGTAGCTCTGTTACCGCCACCCTGCTAGCTGCCTGTACGATAGTTGAGCTCAGCCCGCTGTAGCATTGATAGTAGTAAGGTACGGACAAACCCACTGCAAGTGATCTATGCTGAAGTTGACCTGAACATGTTTAATGTGTGTTTCTTGACAATAAATCTCTTCCTGCATGCATGAGTAAGACCTAATGGGGGAGAGAAGCATCAAAAAGTGGAACCATTACGACTGGTCCGCCTCACTATGTGTTCAGCATGATTTGTGCATTCAATCAATCAATCAAGCTTTATTTAGAGAGCACCTTTCATACAAATCAAATGCAATTCAAAGTGCTTTACAGCGACTGAAAACAAGAAAGAAGCAGAAGTGAAATAATGGCATAAAGACATACAGAATTAAAAACAAAAATGTATTTTAAAATAGAGACTAGTGCACACCAACAGGAATAAATTGTGTAATTAAAATAAGTTAAAGGTGACATATCACGCTTTTTTCATTAATATATATTGGTCTAAGAGGTCCCCAAAACATGTCTTTAAAGTTTATGCTCAAAAAAACACTTCGAAATCAGATTTTGGTCTGCCTGAAAAACCCTCTTCTTCAGCCCTCCTCAGAACGGTCTGTTTTCCCTCTGACCACGCCCCCTCAGGAAGTGGAGGTGCCTCGGCTGTCCAGCACGTTGATCTAATGTTTACATGTTGGCTGAATATACACGGCTGCTCAGAGATCACGTTACTTCAACCCTCTGAACCTGATCCAGAATCTGATCCTGACGGAGAGGCGCCTGCAGCAGGACCTTTCTGAACCATTGGTCACAGATTTAGTGTTTCTTGTTGTTTTATATATCAGTATGTCGACATGTGTCTTGGTACACAGCTACGAACATGTAGCTATGTGGCTATGCTAACTAGCGCTAGCACTTATCCATGATAAATAAAAATCCTCCACTAGATCTTCAAATCTGCAGACGTGGGGAGTAAAACCGACCTTTGTGTTTATTAAGACAGCCTACAACTAGCATGCCTCCCTCCTAAGCTCCTTGTTAGCACACATGTGTGCAGGGAATGAAAAACAAAGGAGGGGTTGAGTTGTATTTTATACAGTCTATGGGCTGAACAAGCTCCGAGCTCTGACTCCGTGACAGACGGGATATTGTTGTGACGTAACAAAAACACTGAAGTCTGAAACGGCTGGTTTCACACACATTTACAGAAAGGTGGAGAAATCAGAACAGGGGCAGAATGGATTTTTTTCATTCTCGGGGGTTTGTAGACATGCCAGGGAAATATATTTCAGGTAGAGAACCATTAAAAAGTCCATTTTGCATGATATGTCACCTTTAAAGCATCAAATTAATATGAAGAATATAAATAGTTAAAATAAAAAAATTAAAAAGGGTAAGGATAAGAGTTAAAAATATCAGCAAAACTGAGAAGATAAATACAAAAAATAAATGAATAAATAAATAAAAATAAAATGAACAGTAAAAAATAATAAAATAATAAAGCAACATTTAAACCAATATAATGATAAAAGTAAGTCATAAAATTGTTAAACCCTACATAAAAGCCACACTAAATAAATCAGTTTTTTTAGTTTACATTTAAAAGTTCAATATCGCATTGAAGCAGTTGGTTGCTTCTTCAAGCACCATCCTCTGGGTAAAATACAGTAACTGATAAAATATCTCTCTGTATTTTATCCTGGTTTACTGGTTGCACCAGTGCAGAGGAAACAGGCCACTTTGTAGATGTGACTCTTATACTCTGAATATTATGGTAATTTAATTTAGTGTGGGTATCTTTAACAAATCCAATGATCCTCATTATATTACATCAGTCAACTGACTTGCATTAAAACCCACCGAGCACACTATTACACAAACACAAACACTCACTGACTCTGCTCTTAAACCATGTGACACACTCATGTCGTCACTCACTCCTACGGTCTGACTCTGTTTTCAGGCGGTAGCTGCTTTTGCTGTGTCAGCAGTTGCGTCTCAGTGGGACAGAACTGGAAAACCCTTCAATCCTCTGCTGGGTGAGACCTATGAACTCATGAGGTATGTTCATCGTATTCACACTCACGTGAAAGTTTCAACTCATTTCAGACTGTAGACTCATTGCTCTGGTGCTTTCTACAGAGAGGAGCAGGGTTTCCGGTTGGTGTCCGAGCAGGTATCCCATCATCCCCCAGTCAGTGCTTTCCACGCAGAGAGCCTGGCAGGGGACTTTGTCTTCCACGGCTCGATCTACCCCAAACTCAAGTTCTGGGGCAAGAACGTGGAGGCTGAGCCAAAAGGGACCATCACACTAGAGCTTCTCAAGTAAGTCCAAAAGAAAGGAGGGTAACAGTGTGTTCCTTTAAAAGAGCTACTCTTCCTCTTTTGTCTCATCTTGCGCTCTTCCAATCCTCTCCTCTCCCCTTCTCCAGACACAACGAGGCATACACATGGAGTAACCCCTGCTGCTGCGTACACAATGTGATCCTGGGCAAACTATGGATAGAGCAGTATGGCACGGTGGAAATAGTCAACCACAGGTAACTTCCCTCTCTTTGTAAAGTCTTATATGTAGGTCGGTTGTTTGTGCAGATGAAACTTTAAACCTATGATGACCTAATACTTTTGTTTTTGGGGATAAATGATCACAGACCAAAAATTCAAGATCAATCAATCTTTATTTGTATAGCGCCAAATCACAACAAAAGTTATCTCAAGACACTTTTACAAACAGAGCAGGTCTAGACCACTCTATGTCAAATTATGAAGGACCTCGGGACGCTACGCTGTAGGGCGGAGCTTGTTACCTTGGAAACACACCAATTCTCTACTGCGCAGACTCTGGCTGCAGAAAATTTACAAGATGGCAGCGTTCTGTAACGGGATATTTTTGCTTCCAAACCGTACAATGGGAAAAGGCAGAGTGACGCTGTCCTTTATATAAACAGTCTATGGTTTCAACAAGGAGTTGATCCAAACTTACTAAATGTGTCTGATGTTTCACCAAACTGGATTACATCAAGCTGTAGACACAGAGCTTTTTACGGTGAGAGCGGCAACAACGTCAAACATCAAATATAAAACAGACATCCCCCGGTTGTGTCTTTGTCACTAACACACACCGGGGGTAAAAACCATCAATGAAGATGAGACAGATGCATGGAGGTGAGGAGAGATGGTTCATAAAGCACACCTGCTGCAGGTAGAGACCAAGCTAACACTGAGCCCCTCAGATAATAACTCAGCCTGTCACAGGAAGTCATCACGCCATCTTTAAAGACGCACAGCACAGGGGGAAACATGGATTCTTAATGTTCGGCGGTCTGCCACTTAATTTTTCGTCTCGTCATCATCTCGTTAACAAAAACTAAAGATATATTCGTTAGAGTTTTTATTATCAGTGAAGCACTTCAGCTCGTAATAGCCTCATTTTCGTCATGAAAAAATGAGTTGTTGACGAACATTTATCGGCATAATTTGGGTTAATGAAATTAAAACTGATGACTTCCCACGCTCTCTGCTCCCCACATGTCCGGGGGGGGGTCAGCTGTCCTACCAATAAAGGCAAAAATGCCCCCAAAGTATAACTTCAATGAATATGGCCTCTTTAAATTTGATGGCAAAAAAACGTTTAAAAAAAAGTTGGGACAGTGACAACGAGATGCTGAAAAAGTTGTGTAATACTTCAAACCTGAGGGTACATTTCCAAACTAAGTCAATATGCATCAGATAGTGACATGACTGTTATCAATCAATCAATCAATCAATCAATCAGTCAATCAATCAATCAATCAATCAACAAATTATGAACAGAGACCCAACACCAAGACAGGATAAGACTCAGTCTGACCCCACCTTAATCCACCATGAGCATTGCACCTCACAGTATTTAGCTAGTTACAGTGGAGAGGACAAACTTCCTTTAACAGGCAGAAACCTCGAGCAGAACCAGACTCATGTTAGACAGACATCTGCCTCGACCGAGTTGGGTCTGGAAAGAGGGATAGAGACTCGACTAGCATAGTTGCAGCCCCTGTCAGGTGCTCAGGCAGGCTGCTCCATCTCCTTGGGGCATAAATACTGAAAGAAGCTGGCCTGCAGAATTCTGACCTTTTTCTCATAATAATAAATATATAAAAAAAACTGTGACCTTAATTTTTTTTTCAGTGGCTCTAATCCTCTTCAGTACAGTTTGACATGATTAGCTTGTAGATATTTTTCTTTTTTTCATGATATGTTTCTGATTGGTTCTCTAAAAGAAGTACAGCAGCATCGAGCCTCACATTCACTTCCACACACCCTCCCTCTCCAGTCCACACCTTTTGATTCCTTACTTCTCACAGAGGAAACTTCACACCAGTCAAGTTCAAATGAAGGCCAATCAAACTGTCTTGTGATGTCTGTTGCTCACTGAGCTGTTCAGAATTACCTCCCCGGCTTAGTGTTGACTCTGATACCTAAAACTTCAGCTTGTTTACTTTCTGTGCTTCTTCTCAGGGAAGCTCTCCCTGCAGCAATTTTTCAAACCTTTATTTATCCAGGCAAGCTCTGCCGAGCTTTCTTTAGCCTTGTTTTGGTCACACTCCGTCACACTCACACTGATGCACAGACTCACACTAAGAGCTGTAAAGCAGTCAAATCACAACTTGTGCGGTGTGCTGCCACTGAGCTCCACTGTTGCAATTTTTAACTGTCTATTCTAAGTTTGTCCCTCTATTTTAGTGCTTATTTGCAGTCAGTTTGTGTTTCAGGAGGAATGTTAAAAATCTCTGGTTAAGTCATACAAATAACACTCTTAATTTTAAAAACTTTAGTTTAAAAGAGTTCATCCCAAATCTTTCTGAATCCTTATAGAAAACATCCATCTTCTTGTATACAGTATTATGGCCCTGTCACACCATGAAGGTTTAGCCAGCGTTTCCCTGACGTATCAAAACGCCTCTAACACGCTGACATACGCTGAATTATCAATGTTTTTTCAATGGGTATATACTTATGGTGTCGCGGATGAAATATAACTTTGAAAATCATTGGAATTGAATGATGACATGTGAGTCAGAAGTGTTTATTAGTAATGTTTATGAAATACCGTGTTGCACCACACTGGTCTTACATTTCCTTAATTTGACTGATGGTGTTGTTGTTGTTTTTGGAGGTGGAAATCTAAAATCCTGACAGCTCTAGTATCTAGAAACACTTCTTTAGTTTCCCTTTATGATAAAAACATCAGCTCACAATCTTGGAGAAAAAGTGAGTTATTAACCGTGTCCTTATTCCTCCTCTTCTCTCGCAGCACTGGAGACAAATGTGTGTTGAATTTCAAGCCTTGTGGGATATTTTACAAAGAGCTGCACAAAGTGGAGGGATACATCCAGGATAAGAGGTCAGAGTCCACTGTGTTTCCATCACTTTCTTCCTTTTGTTATCCTGTAACACGCTCACTCTGTTGTTCTTTTCCTGGCCTGTCTTTCGTCTTTCTCTCTCAATCTATTTATTTTTCTTCTTCCTTTCACTTATCATCTTCTCATCCCTCCCATTTTCTGTCTGTCTCTCCTTTCAGTAAAAAGAAGCACTGTGTCATATACGGGAAGTGGACTGAGTGTATGTGGAGCGTGGACCCTCAAACCTACGAGGCCCACAAGAAGTCCGACAAGAAGGGAGACGTCAAGAAACAAAAAAACGTGAGAAGGAAGTTTTACATTTAAAAACAAAAAATCAAATATTTTTGTTTTTAAAGGCCCTGTGAGGAGTTCTGAACTGGCTGAGAAACAGACTGAAAATGATACTGATGCCTCTGTATAACCTTTAATAGCAAACAAGTCCATCAGCAGCAACACTGACACCTTCTCTGTTGTCATTTTTAATGCCTGAAACCGCCCTGGGGGGGGTAGGTGCCAGACCAGATGATGGACATCTTGCTTCAGAAACAGCCTTTATTTGACTGTTTTCATGGAAAATAATCACATTCCCTGATAAAGTTGACTGTTGAAGACAACAGGATGAGGCTTTTGTTGAAAACACTACTTTTGCATGTATAGGACAAGAGATAAGAGGTATCACTTTGTCCACGAGGGGGGCGCCAGAATTGATACAAAGCAAAACTTCCTCACAGCACCTTTAAATGTAAAACTGTTTGTATTTATTTTCAAACTGTCTTTTGTCTGAATTCAAAATGTTTTTGAATATGAAGTCAAGTCAATTTTATTTATAAAGCACATTTAACTACACAGCAGAAGCTGACCAAAGTGCTGTACAATACATAAAAAAAAAAATTTAACTCAATAAATAAAATAGAAAACACAATGTGAAACCAAACCAAACAATTATTTGAGATAGAAACAAACAAACAACAAGGAAAGTGCAGCATTGGGAATGGAAATAGTTTATATTTTAACCGGGGACCTGCCAGGAGACCCGTGTTAGAAGACCTCAGAGGTTTTGTAAGGGCTTAGGAGGTCATTTATGTAGGCTGGGGCTAGAACATTCAGAGATTTAAAAACAAAAAGCAAAACCGTAAAATCAATTCTTTAGCGAATTGGAAGCCAGTGGAGGGAGCCAAGACGGGGCTGGTGTGATCCCTCTTCCTGGAACCAGTCAGAAGCCTAGCTGCAGCATTTTGGACCAACTGCAGGCGGGACAAGGTCGACTGACTGATTCCAGAATACAGGGAGTTACAATAATCAAGGCGGGACGAGACGAAAGCATGGATATTATTGAATGGA
This sequence comes from Notolabrus celidotus, assembly GCF_009762535.1. Lineage (NCBI taxonomy): Eukaryota > Metazoa > Chordata > Actinopteri > Labriformes > Labridae > Notolabrus > Notolabrus celidotus. Next base: position 2,108,572 of record NC_048282.1, read on the forward strand.
TTTTTCCTCAAACGTTAGCCTTCTTGATTATTAGTTGTGCAGCATACAGTTATAGCTTCATACTGTTTGTAGTTTGTCTGAAAAAGTGACATCGATTTGAACTGTAAATCAATATTGTACATATCAAGTAGCTCCATGTAATGTAAGATCTGAATCGCCCTGTCATTTTCAGTCACAATGAACTCAACTTAACTTTACTTATACACTACCAGTCAAAAGTTTGGACACACCTTCTAATCCAATGGTTTGTATTTATTGTAATTATTTTCAACATTGTAGATTAATACTGAAGACATCAAAACTATGAAATAATCTGGTTTTGCCATAATCTGGATTACAACAGTAGTCAAATAGGACTATCCATTGTGTACTAACCCTACCTCTGAACAACACAACTGATGGTCTCAAACACATTAAGAAGGCAAGTCATTCTACAAATGAACTCTTGACAAGGCTCATGTTCATTAGAAACCATTCCAGGAGACCACTTCATGAAGCAGACTGAGAGAATACCAAGAGTGTGCAAAGCTGTCATGAAGGAAAAAGGGGGCTACTTTACAGAATCTAAAATATAAAACAGATTCTGCTTTGTTTAACACTTTTTGGTTCATTCAATAATTCCATATATGTTCTTTCATCAGTGATGTATGGAGGAGTGAGGCTGTTAGGAGCTTTAAAAACAAGTAAAAGGACTTTAAATTCTAAAAGAAACAGGGAGCCAGTGCAGAGTTTGAAGAAGAGGAGTTATGTGATCGGATTTCTTTTTCCTTGTTTAAACTCTGGCAGCAGCGTTCTGAACAAGCTGCAGTTTTCTGAGAGATTTTTTGGGCAAACCAGTAAAAAGGGAGTTACAGTAGTCAATGATTCAAAATCTTAATCTAAAACCACTCCCAGGTTTATGACCTTTGATTTAATTTGTTAAAATCTCTCAGAGTAGTCTGGAGTTGTTCTCTACTAAAATAATCTCAGTCTTATTTTCATTCAGTTTTAAGAAGTTCTTGCTCATCCATACATTGATATCAGAAAGGCAGACAGTGAGGGAGTGAAGAGTGTTTGGGTACAGATAACACAGATATTTACAGTTTGGTGTCGTCTGCATGATGACTGAACGTTCTAATGGTTATTTCCAGGAGGAGCAGGTTGGCGCAGAGAACGATGATGCCGACGACATGCCTGACACCCAGGAGACGGTCTCTGTCGTACCAGGAAGCACTTTGCTGTGGAGAGTAGATCCCCGTCCTGCACATTCTGCTCAGGTAGAACCATTCGAAAAACACACACACGGATATGAAACAGGTTTCTGATCCTCTGTGATATCATCAGCTGTCCATCACCCTTCTCTAGATGTACAACTTCACCAACTTTGCGTTGTCTCTGAACGAGCTGGAGCCTGGCATGGAGGCCGTCTTAGCCCCCTCAGACTGTCGCTTCAGGCCTGACATCAGAGCCATGGAGAATGGCAACATGGGTAATCTGATTTATACATCCATTATCAGTGTTTAATGGAGTTGGGCTGAACGTCCAACATGTTGTTTGGGAGAGGAGCAGCAGATATCCTGTTTTATGAAGAATAGAAATAATGAGACAATGGCGCCATCTGCTGGATGTGTGCTGCTGTCTTGTAGAGTTCAGAACATCAAGATGAAACTCTTTTAAACTGTACGTTTGTTCTTACTCAAGTTGTTTTACTTAAAACATTTAATTGTGAGATCTCTAACATTGTGTTTGTCTTGTTCTGGTGCAGAAGAGGCCAGCCAGCAGAAGGAGAGACTGGAGGAGAAACAGAGAGCAGCCAGAAAAGAGAGAGCCAAGAGTGAGGAGGAGTGGCCTACAAGGTAGGAAGCATGCACACACACACATGCACGCTCAAATGTACAGCTCTACAGACGACAGTTAAAGGTCCCGACATATGTTCTCCTCAGACTCTTTCCAAACAGAGCAGGTCTAGACCGTACTCTATGTTCTATTATTAACAAAGACCCAACATCAAGACAGGATCAGATCCAGTCCCATCTTACAGACAGGATGAGCAGAGCACTTTGCAGCATTTAGCAAGTTACAGTGGCAAGGACAAACTTCCTTTAACAGGCAGAAACCTCCAGCAGGACCAGACTCATGTTAGACACACATCTGCTGAGGCTGTGTTGACCCTCATTTTTGGGGGGATTTACTGCATAATGACACGTTATGGTCTGCACGGTGTGTTTACCTTATTAATGCACTGTGTAAGCTGTTGAAGGGGAAGACTGAGCTGAAAGAAAGAACTCTACCGCCATTTTTTTTAACATTTGTTGCTTAAAATTATGCCAAGCTTAGATTAAAAAATATCAACATTCTCAATATATCATTGACTCATACATCATAGACTGGATATGCTGATGATTGTGATGAAGGAAGAGGGAGATGAATGAGTCGCGTCAATATAAAATGTGAAAACGAACAGGGTATCTGACGGCAAAGACCAAAACATATCCAAATAGGAGCCTGAGCTGACCCTTCTGCTTCGCTCTCGTTCTCCGGCTGGTTCCTCAATAAAGGGGCTACCGTGACTGACATCCCTCGTGGGTAACACAGTTACTACTTACAACCCCATGTAAAAAAAAGTGAACTATCTCTTTAAAGTTTTTGAACTAAGAGATAGTAAAACAGAAACCTGGTAAAGTAAGGTAACACAACAAACCGGCTTGCAGATCCTTGATGAATCATGCTACATTTATGTTTAAAGAAAACAGAATCAATCAATCAATCTTTATTTGTGTAGCACCAAATCCTGTATAACCCTAACCTGTGGGTACATTTCCAAACTAAGTCAATATGCATCAGATAGTGACATGACTGTTATCAATCAATCAATCAATCAATCAATCAATCAATCAATCAATCAATCAATCAATCAATCAATCAATCAACCTTTATTTGTGTTGCGCCAAATCACAACAAACGTTATCTCAAGACTCTTTTACAAACAGAGCAGGTCTAAACCACTCTATGTCAAATTATGAACAGAGACCCAACACCAAGACAGGATAAGACTCAGTCTGACCCCACCTTAATCCACCATGAGCATTGCACCTCACAGTATTTAGCTAGTTACAGCGGAGAGGACAATCTTCCTTTAACAGGCAGAAACCTCGAGCAGAACCAGACTCATGTTAGACAGACATCTGCCTCGACCGAGTTGGGTCTGGAAAGAGGGATAGAGGAGAATAAGAGAGAGAGGGAGCGGTGATAGTGATGAGACGAGTAGTAGAAGCTGTTGCTGCTGGAGTCCAGCACGTCCGTATCAGCTGGAGTCTGGAACGTCCACAGCAGGAGGACGTCTACGGCAGCTCAGAGGAACCTACGAGACAAGGGAGCTCAGGGACTCCAGAAAGGTCTATGGTTAGTAACTTTAATGGGACAGGGAGAGTTATAGTAAGTGATGAGGGGGTTGGGGGGAAGGGGGTGAGACAGGATCCCAGTGTGTCAGTCTAAGCCTATAGCAGCATAACCAAGAGCTGGTCCAAGCCTGATCCAGCTCTAACTATAAGCTTTATCAAAAAGGAAAGTTTGAAGCCTACTCTTAAAAGTAGAGAGAGTGTCTGCCTCCCGGACCCTGACTGGTAGATGATTCCAAAGGAGAGGGGCCTGATAACTGAAGGTTCTACCTCCCATACTACTTTTAGAGACTTTAGGTATGACCAGCAGGCCTGCATGTATATCTTATACCGGTGTATCTTCTCCTTGAAGATCTTGAAGAGGTGTTGAATGTTTCAAAGTTCCCCAGTGTGTAAAGCATTATCTTGACATTGATTGTGTCTGTGTGTCTGTCAGGTGGTTCCAGATGGGCACGAACCCGTACACCGGCTCACAGGGCTGGCTCTACACTGGTGGCTACTTCAATAGGAACTACCAAGTTAACCCCGATATCTACTGATCGCTCGTTAGCCTTCACCATCCTCCTCTTCTCCTCCATAGTCTGCAATGATCTGCCTGTCAATAAATGGAGAGAAACAGAGAGAATTCAAGTTTTCTTTCACATCCTCCTCTTCCTCCTTCTTCTTCTTCTTCTTCTTCTTCATCATCTCTAAACTGATTGACACACCCAGCACAGATTGGAAGGACCACCAGCGGACCCCTGACAGGCAGCAGCCTGCTTTGTGTCCACTCTTTTTTTTTAAACACTCAGAAGATTAGGTCTCCACCTCTGTCCACCTCTCAGCATCTTTTGGGATTTTCTGAGGTAACGACCAGCAAGCCTCTCCGATCTCTGCTTCGGCATTTCCAAGAGCACAAGAACCCTTTTCATCCTGACAGCTTTTAGAAGTCAGGAGTTGTACATTTGAACTATTGTACAGGTAAAAAAAATAGCCCAACAGATCCAACCTAATTACTAAAACATGAAACACTCTCGTCTGAGGAGTCTGCCAACCTCCTGAACGGCCACAGTTACATGTCCTTAAAGAGTTAATGTGGATAACACCATGATGAAGTCAGACATGATGAGCACAGTGATGGAGCTGTGGACGTGGACGGACTCTGTCAACGAGGAATCAGGGAGGTGAATGATCCTCTCATTGAAGATCTGGAGCTTGTGTTTTTGTGGAAACATTCCTACACTGTTCAAAAAAAGAAAATGTATAAAGGTGAAATTGGACTAGACAAATCTAATAAAAGTAGAAGGTTATAACTCTCCTTGAGTTGCCCCCCCAAAAAGGATGTTTCCTTGACAGCAGAGCAGAATGTGCAGCTTCACGGGATCAGAAAGAAACCACATGAATTTGATGTTCCCTTATGCGTTAACAAAAACGATCAGAGATCATAGATGACATGTCCGAGTGTTGGCAGGAAGGTGAATGTGTAAAAACTTGGCCGTGAGCCTCTGTATGTCTGACAGAATAGATTTTAGTTTAACTTCCAGTGAAAATGTACAGTATAACTAACAATGAGATTCACTGTTTGGGTTTTGAAACCACTGATCTGAAGGTTCTTGCAGGATGCAGGATGCAGGATGCAGCTTGGCTAAAGGCTGATTCATACTTCTGCGTCGCCCCTACGCAGCAGTGGTCACTGTGGACGTGAGCACCACATACTTGTGCGTCGATGTGTCCGTGTCTCACAGTAATTCTCTGAAACGCTTGAGGGCAGTGTGGTCTCTCTGATAGCCGGTCACCTGCTTCCGGCCCCGCTACAATCTCAGATGCAGCGTGGCGTGTGTGTTTACATGTTACAGCCACGCTCAGTCTCTGGAAATACATGTGTAGTAGTGTGAGATTCAGAAACGGGAAAATCACTGCAACTGTCTCTAATATTTTCTTCTTCTTTTGCTATTTAATGCAGTTAGCATTCTTCTTCTTCTGTTACTTAATGCGGTTAGCAAACAGCTTTAAGACGCTCTGTAGCCACCATCTGGCAGGAATACTGTATTACAACCAGGCACCAGAAAAAACAATGAAAAACTGTACTTTTTTAAGTAACTCTTCGATTTTTACAAAGAAAGAATATTCAAATACAGAACATTTTTGGGAGGAGGTGCACACCAGCTACGTGCGTAGGCCTCTGCGTAGGGACGAGGGCCACGCAGACCTCTGGTGTAGGCTACGCCGTCGATTCGACGCAGAAGTATAGATAATGCTTAACCCTGCTGCATGCTGCTTGAAAGTGCAGAATATCACATTCTTCATCCTCTGAAGAAGTTTTGCCGTCATAGCTCTCCTTCCTCAGTCAGAATCAGGCGTCAGGAGCGATGGTCGATCCAGAGTCCTGCTCCAAGGCTCTTACCGAAAACACAGGGAAGTCTGTAACCAACGAAGAGCTGTGTCTGTATGTGTGTGTACAGCTGCACTTCAAGTCTAACCCCCCCCCCCCCTCAGAGTCTAAACTCACACTGTGTAAAATGATTGTAAACCTGAAGAGTGTAATTCATCCCCACAATGCACACAAGCACTATCTGTGTTCAGCTGAATGACAGCGGTGATAGAAGAACACTGAGTAAATGTAATACATGCAGACATGCACATGAGCCATGTGAATGAATGTATGACTCTGTACAGACACTTAAAGCCATATTAACTACAAGAGACGGTGTTTGTTGCTTGAATGATATGAATTTGAATGAAATCCCTCTGTAAGATTGACATTTTTAATCAAACGATTTTGCCGTTATGATTTAAAAACAACCTTAGTGTTCATGTAAGTGGAATACGTTTAATTTGGCTCCTCTGCGGTCCAGCTGGATTGATGGCTGGGTTAAAAAACAAGACTACAGGGAACAGACCCAGAGGCCCGGGAGGTCTCCACCCAAACGCCACTCAAAAAAGTACAGAGTCACTGTGAAATGGAAGTGGCTGTCAGAGAGATGACATGTGACTACAAAGACAAAATGAAAAGGGACAAAACAAACAAATGATCATTTTTAAGCATGAAATGAGGAAAAATGATGTTACAAGACCAAACAGCCGGCCTTCAGAGTCCGTGGTGGGGATTGTCTCTGTTCTCTCGGGTCTGACATCTTTAAACCATTCCAAGTGTTTTTGTTCTAACACTGATTTTACTTAAAGCAACTTAAGAGTTTAAATCTGACAACATGTGGTATTCAAAAAGGAAAAGGTCCCCTCGTGAATGTAAGAACACTTGAAAAGGACGTCAGAGGGCTTCATGTACAAAAACTCTGAGCTCAACAAACATCCTGTGTGATGTCCCAATTTAGGGTCCAAAATCTGAAACCCAAATTCAAGATTTAGTATATACGCTGATGATGTACAACCCTTTACTTCAGATGTGTTTATAAGACTTAATTGGAGCCGTTGAAGTCAGAGAAAGTTTCCATGAAGTAAAATGTCCTCTCATGAATGTGAGCACACTTGGAAAGACGTCACGGAACGGGACTCTAAGCTCAACAAACATCCTGTGTGATGTCTTGCGGTCCGAATTTTGGGTCCGAAAACCAAAAACCCAAATTCAAGATTTAGTATATACGCTGATGATGTACAACCCTTTACTTCAGGTGTGTTTATAAGACTTGATTGGAGCCGTTGAAGTCAGATTGAAAGTTAAATCAAGTTCCCATGCCCTGTTTGATGCAGACACAGTCTAAGGTTGGTGCACTGGTTGCTTGTTCACATCCAACCCTGATTCATCTTGCATCAGAATTTGAATGAGAAAACAACCAACCCTTCTCTCTCATACTGAAGTACTCCTCACATGACCTGTGAACCTGTTTGCACTGATGAGAATCTGACTTCTTCACAGTAAATGTTAGATAAAAAGAAGATTTGTACCCCTCTTCATAACATAGAGAAACTGCAACCCATCTTTTGCCCTGGTTTAAAAACATGTACCCAGCTTTGTTCCTGCATTTGTTCCCTGTGATTAAAACACCAGATGTTTAAAGATCACGTTTTCATCAGTACCTACTCTATGCAACTTCTGCACCTCACCATGAGCAGTACATATCTGATCTGTCACTCTCCCCCACTCTAACACCCTGCATGTGTTTTCAGACTGCAGGGTTAAATCATCAGATATATCTCTAAACATTGACTCTGCCTCTTTAGTTTCTTTTCACATATTCCAAACCGTGGAGCGTGATTAGAACTTGAACTACTCGGCACTACAACCATTCTCGTATCACAACTTGGACCAACTTCTTTTTCATGTGTAACTTTTTAAATATGTGTTCATGTGTCATGCCTTGTGCCTGTTTCTCATTCCCATGTGTTTTTTTGTTGTTGTTCCTTTTGTGTGTTATTTATGATGTTTGAGGTTTTATGTATTTTTTCACTTTTGCTCTTTCACTTAAAAACACATCAATTAGAAGCTGAGCGTCTACAGTTAAATTAACACCTTCTTTAACTAACTTATGAACGTTTAGCTGATGCTGTTAGATTTAAATGTTAACCGCTGAAGAGTAAATGTAGACATTGTTTTGAAACACTCATTCTGGACTCTTCGGCTGCTAGAATACAGGAATAAATCCTGACATGAGTCATTTTGGTGCCCAAAAATCATATTTTTCAACTTAATAAAAAGTCAGTTTCACTAATACTACTTCAGATGCATGCATTAGATCAGGGGTTCCCCAAGTGTGGGTCAGGACCCCATGGGGGGTCACTAGACACAAATGGTGGGCCGTGAGATGTCTTCCAGATTTTTTTTTAAGTTATCTAAAAATAGTGCATTTTAACCTTTATAGGAAAAAATATCCACAAACATAGTCGCTAAACTTGAAATAATACCTTGAAAATGTAATGAGTTTTCTGCCTTTCTTTTCTCCAGATGACTCCTAAATTTAGAGTTAGTGAACAGTTAATCATCTAAAGCATCAGTAGCAGCAGGTTCATTCATAACAGCATAGGAAACACAGACACATGCTCATATAGGTAGGGTCATTTTCTGCAGAGCAGCTAAATGAAGACACATTAAATCACCTTGAGGGACAGTGGGGATCACAAGTCTTTGGCACCTATATTTTGGGGGTCACGGGCTGAGAAGTTTGGGAACCCCTGCATTAGACTAACGTTGGTAACATACTCTGGTAAATTCATCCACACATGATCAAAAGCATCAGCTAGTTTATGTCATTAATATAATGATCTCAGTTGGTAATAGTCTCCACATATCTTCCAACACTTTCTGATTCTGACTCCATCAGGAGACGATACTTTGTCATTAAACTACATCAAGGTTTGATGTTTCTTGGAGTGTCGGTCCCTCTATGTTACTTTACCCTCCTCCTCTTGGACCGTATCACAGGGGTGTCATTGTTTTATGTATGTGTACAAGTGCTGCGCAGACGTAATCACAAGCAAGATGGCATATTCTTTTGTGCAATTGATTTATTTTTATAGTATTTAAAGCATTTTTGGTGAGAACATTGTACCAGAGGTTTTATTTTGAGGTGGGGTACAGTTAGAGGGTCATACCCAATCTGTGGACAGCTTGGTAGATGCATAAACAGGGGAAATACTAATAAAATCCTAATTTCAGTTTTTGACTTTGTCTCTTCTTTTTAAAGTGTTGGATTAATAAAAGCCCTGATAAAAATAAAAGTCTGGATGCTGTGTAATCTTTTTTTAAATACTTGTTTGTATAGTTTGCAAATCATTTCAGCTTTATGTTTAATTTAAAGAAGACAAAGACAAAAGATCACATGTTGAAAATCAAAAAGATATCTTTGTTTTATGAAAAAAAATATGGCCACTAGGGGTGCCGGTGGCCTAGCAGTCTGAGCGCGCACCTTATAAGGAGACTGTGGCTGCTTTAAAAACCACCTGCTACATACTACCTATGAATGTAGTATGTAGTACATACTGCATACTGTGTTTGAAGGTAGTCTGTAGTCTGTCTGTTCTGTTGGATCTGGTCTGCAGGATGCTGGGTCAGGCGTCGCTGGATTTCTGGTTTCAGAAAGTGGAAGTAAACCACGACCAAGCTGATAGATAAACTGATTCTTTAACATCACTTCTGATTTAAAAAGTTAAGAAGTGGTTTATATGGAATTTAATCATTTTGACAACACTAAATCTGAGTTCCCCTGTCATATACGGAGAAAAGAAGAAGTTAGCGCTGTGCATTGTGGGAAACAGTATGTGAGGGAGACTGGTCTGATGCAGACTGAGACATGTTCCTGAATCAGTACGACATCCGGGTAGTTTTGGCATACTGCAGATTTTGCTCTTGTTCACATACTACATACTGAATTTAGACCAAATCAGTACGTACTGCTGGTATAGTAGGAGGTTTGAAAGCAGCCTATGGTCCTCGTCACAGAGGTCGCAGGTTCAACTCCAAGCCCTGATCATTTACTGCATGTCTTCCAGTGTTCATTTTGGTGGCTGTTAGTTTTAGTCACATTTGAGTCTTTTCAGCCCTTTATAGTTCAGTCTAGTTTTAGTCCACAAAAACTCAAAACATTTTAGTCTTTGATTTTTGCCGAAACATCTTCACTCTTTAAATAAATCATGTAGTCAGTCAGATATCGGTATTTTCTTTTCTTTCACATCCTCCTCCTCCTCCTCCTCCTTCTTCTTCTTCTTCTTCTTCTTCTTCTTCTTCATCATCTCTAAACTAATTGACACACCCAGCACAGATTGGAAGGACCACCAGCGGACCTCTGACAGGCAGCACACAGTATTTAGCTAGGTACAGTGGAGAGGACAAACTTCCTTTAACAGGCAGAAACCTCGAGCAGAACCAGACTTATGTTAGACACACATCTGCTGAGACCGAGTTGGGTCTGGAAAGAGGGATAGAGAGGAGTAAGAGAGAGAGGTGATAGTGATGAGACGTCCGTATCAGCTGGAGTCTGGAACATCCACAGCAGGAGGACGTCTACAGCAGCTCAGAGGAACCTACGAGACAAGGGAGCTCAGGGACTCCAGAAAGGTCTATGGTTAGTAACTTTAATGGGACAGGGAGAGTTAAAGTAAGTGATGAGGGGGTTGGGGGGAAGGGGGTGAGATAGGATCCCAGTGTGTCAGTGTGTCAGTTCCCCTGCCATTCTAGGCCTATAGCAGCATAACAAAAGCTGGTCCAAGCCTGATCCAGCTCTAACTATAAGCTTTATCAAAAAGGAAAGTTTGAAGCCTACTCTTATCTGGATGCAGTGGAGACAATCTGAAGAGTCAAATAAGAGCGCACACACAGCGTCTGTATTTGTTTTTATGCATTTGTCTTTTATTTATTTTCCTGATTGAAATGTATTGTAAGGTCATAATTTGTCATTCATCACATTACATGGCATGATGCACCAGGTCTACTACACCCATTTACAGGAGGAATACACGGAAACATACACAAGGTTTTACAATGGGGGAACAGGGAAGTTTAGCTCATTGCACTTACAACAGTGAATGGAACACTTTGTAGTCATTTATAGGCTCTCAACCTTTATCTGTATTTTGTTTTCACCCTCTTTAACTCATTAATTGGATTATTTTATATTCTTATATATATATTTTTTATACATCTCCATGGTTTCAAATCACCCTCTCACCTCTCTTCATCTCCATCACCCTGTAAAATGATCCATCAACCCCCCAAAGATTACATGGAAGCCAGAATATCTCCCCCTTTTTTGTTTTTTCATGTCATCTCGTTTTACAAACACAACATGTATAGAAACTCTACACAGACCGATATATTTTTATTCTTTTTTTTCATACCCCAATACAACTTTGAATGAATTGAAACAGTCCGCACGAGCCAGCCACAGACGTACACAATGATTGTAAGTTATCATTCAAATCAACACCTGCTGTGGTTTGTTCTCTTTGTACACACATGTGGGCAGCGAGGTTCAGCTAGCACGATGCGCATCAGCTCGTGTGGCTCCTCTCATGCCTGTGTGAGCGTGTGTAATTACACGTGTGTGGAGAATGACATGTGGTACAGAACATGTCCTCGGTGGCATTTACATGTTGTTTTTGTTGGTTCAAAGTGAACTCTGGTCAGTTTTTCTTTTGGTATTTACACTGGACAAAGTATGGCAGCCCGTGAGGTGGGAGGTCGAAGGTCAAAGAGGATAAAAAGGTCAAGAGAAGGGTGGGGGAGGTGTCCCGATCATGCACTTGTAATTTTACTTTAATGATTCATTACAGGTGAAGGATGATTAAACACTCCCTGATGGTTTTACAGCAAAAGATGGACTTGGTAGCTTTCCTCTCATGGTGTATTTATTACAGCGTTCTTTCTTTCTTTGAACAACCTCTCACCTATAAAACATTTATTTTTATATTTATATATATATATATATTTTTGTGAGTTTTTAAGTCTTTCTCCGGTCCTGCTATACATCAACTGTCTGTCACCACTGCTCATGCAGTAACTACACTACGTACTGTACAAGCACTGTTTGCTACCTTTTTGGTTAAGACTGTTGGATTCAAAGACCACGTAAGCTTCCAGAGATTTCTCTTGAAAACAGACCTGATGACAGATCTGATCACAATGGCTACATGTCTGTAAATTTGACCCTTTTTATTGCAAACTAATAAACACAACAGTTTTGCTCCAAAACAATTCAAGAAGTGGAAAGTTCATCGAACATTTAGAAAATTCAACGGGATACATGAAAGTCTCTCTTTTTTTTTTCGGGGGGTTGAAGAAGGAAATCCTTGAGCCGATTTTAATTCTGGTTTGTTAACATCATTTGAACATGACTCTAAGTTTGTATTTTATTGTTGTCTACATTTGTGCTTGAAAGAACAGGTGTGGTGTGGTGCTGTTTGGACCACAGGTGACTGCTGTAATCTGAAATAAAGTCCTCTGTGTTCCAGGATATAGACAGGCCCGCTGCAGAGGATAGACAGAGACCACTATTGGCTGGAGGGCAGTAACAGAATGGCTTGTTTGATAAAAGCCCTTGCTGCTATGCATATTGAAGTCCCCTTCAGTGGCTGTGTTCACACAGGAGCAGAAAATGTGACACACATTTGGACACAAACGTCCTTATTTACACATAAATGGCTGAGTCATTACTATGTAACCGGATCCCTCTACTTATTACTAGCCAGGGACAGATCACATCTGTGTCATGTGGTGTTAAGCATCAGATTTATTGCACCTGCATAAATCCATCTATTGTTTCCTGTAGTCCAGTGAACACCTCCGCTGTGATGATGCTTACTTTCCTGAGGCAAACGTGATTAAGGAACATTTTTAGTTCTGCACAAACTTCCAAAACATAAGACATGCGATAGAGAAAGTTTCAATTTGAGTTGTTTTCAATTTGCTCAACTGAAACAAGTGTTTTCTAATTCTTTGCCTCCATGATGGCGTCACTGACGTGGGGGCAGTGTACCTGTGAAACCATGCCCTAAGATCTGGACTGCTCGTCAGCACCGAGCCACACATGATGTAAAGAGATCCAACCACAACCAGAATAACCAGAGGGACTCAACCAGCCTTTAAAAACAAACATACTGGCCTTCTGTTTGTGAACAGCAACCAGGAAATGATGACTGATCCCCACCGATCTTATTCTCTGAGATAAAAGAAGCAGAATCAGACCTCCTGCTTTCAGGCAGACACATCTTCATCCCCTTTCAATCTGATCATTCTGGCTGTGTATAAATCAAGTCATAGATACAATCTGCACAAACACAACTCCCCTCTCTACATGACAAAAGATGTTAGACCTTCCCTTCTCCCTCTTTCCTCCCTGCCAGCCTTACATCACCTGTCAGTATGATAAAATAAACTCTTGTGTAGATAAATCATCTCATAAATACTTCACAAAAAATATATATACCTACTTCTAGGACCATGTCAGCGTCACCAGGCCTCGTTTAAATAAAGTTCAGGAGTTTTGAAGGGAGCTTACTGCATAAAGCACCTTTTTTTAATATCTGTGTTCATAAATATCATCTCTGTAGATATCAGCCTCGTCACAGCGTGTTGGGTTAAGATTGTTTATGAGGTACGGCTCTTCTTCGTTTCCACAGTGTGTTCAGCTTAGAAATCTTAATCTGTCGTGGCAGTGCACTTTGAACACTCACACTCACGCACACAAGCTCACTCTGACACCAGCATTAAGGAATGCATTGAACAGTGCTTCAGTTAAAGCCCAGTGTTTATCACTATAATATAATGTACTTTATTTTATATAGACGTATCTGAACCGGCTTTGTGGTGACATAAATCATCTTTTTGTATTTCTCTCTGCAACATGAGAAGAAGGGCACATTGAGGTGACTAACACTAGCAGGTTTGGGATGTGGGAGCACAAAACAGGACCTTCATCTTCCTCCTGTGCAGACACAAACTATATATATATAGTGGATATATTGCAGTCTTAATATATGTATTCTATTTTCAAATAAATCTGTTTCTCTGTATAAATCTTTTCTGTATACTCAGCTACCTTCTTTTATTTTGAAATACTCTTTTAACAGGAAGTGGGGCAGTTGTTTTATAGCATGTTTCGGTTTGACTTTACTTTCAGTGTAAATCTTCAGATAAAGACTGAGTTGGAGAGGAGAGGGAATCCTGATCACACCAGGTCAACACGAGCACTACAGAGACCCTTCTTCTTCTTATTACTTCATAAATTCAAAGTGACCTAAAATACAAACAAATCCACATAATCTCATTATATTCATCTATAGAAGGAATTCCACAAAAAACAATCTCAATATTAAAATAACCGAGGTGAGTAAAGGATGATTGTGTGATTATTCCCGTTTTTGTGTATCACTTCACTTTCTGTTTTCCAAATATGATTCATTGCATAGAAGGACTGGAGATGAGAGGTCGCCTCTTCTGCCCACCAAACTTCTTTGTGGTTAAACTCATGTTTGTTTTCTTTTCTTTTCCACATTGTATGATGGTTGTTAAATACACGCATACGGACCTTCACACACTTACATACAAACATTAGGAACAGAACAATATAGAGGTGACTTTGAGGTTTTTTCTGCGCCGGGCAGCATGCGAAGGTTCCCAGCGAGCGTTCACACAGACAATATACAGCAGAAGTTGTTGGTTCGTTGAAGGCCTCGCGATATTTGGCCCGACAGAGTACTTTTTGAGTACCGAACCGCAGATCCCACAATGCACTGCAGGAGCAACAGCAGGGAGAACACTGACCTGAGAAGTATCCATGACAGCTGACAGTCTGAGAGCGAGGTTTTTTTCAGGGGGGTTGAGGGAGGGGGGGTTGGGTTGCAGGCCTGGACGCCACCACAATAGAAAATGAAAAGTTAAAAAAGGCGAGTGGCTTTGTGACACAACCAAGTGTGATGTTTTTGGTTCCTCAGTCACTTGAGTGCTGATATTTTCTCTCTTTTTGACACGTTTGCAGTGTGCTTTCCCGTGCACGGTGCACAGCTGACAGAGTGAAGACACATGCTGATACACAAGTATGTGTAAGGAGCTAGACGGCGCTTTCTCCAAGACACCGTCCAATCTCCGAGGGTCAGAAGATCCACGTTCAAACCCAAACCCCCGCAGGTGGCGGCGTCAAGTCCAGTTCTGTCGAAAAAGTGTGACTGGTCTGCTTTTCAGTGCCTCTCTGCTGCCCTGCAGTGCTGCGGATCAGTCTCCAGCTGGCTGACACGAGCAGCTTTCCACTCCGATCCGCTCACTGAAGACCTGATGTCTCACTATTGGTTGGAGGAGAAGATCTGGGTGGTACCAAACTCTAGTTCAGAGGTGAGCTCCTGTTCTCTGATGTATTAGTACAGCAGTGATACATTGTTGGAGTACGTTTGTGTTCGGTTTAAGTCAGACTTACGGTTCATCGGTGGAAAATCAGACAGATGGAGGCAACACATTACTGTTCCACCAACTTTGAAAATGACACAAGATTGTGCTCTTAGCGTTCTTAACACCTACTCTATTGCTTTTTAAAGTATTGATAATAAATAAGAGTCAGAAAATTGACAGGGGGCTTAATGGAGGTAACAAAACATTACAAAACATAAATCAAATAAATAATATCACTAATAATAATTATCAAAAACAAAGTTAAAAAATATAAATTAATCTCACTGTGGCCAGTGTTCCAGCTGATTTAACCACATAAAAAAGTGTGTGATGAAAATATGTGTTCACAGGGTGTAATAAAAAATATGCCACTGTTACTTCAAAATAAGAGATCTGAAAATGATTAAGGCGATATTGGTAACCTGTAACAAAAAGTAAAAACCAGGCGAATAACAAAACTAAACTCTAAATTAGAAAACAATAAAAGACGAGAAAAGAAATGAAAACCATCTACAACATGTGAGATAAACGAGGGCCATGTTGTGGAGCAGTTGCAGAAAACCCTATCACCACAAGCAGTGCAGGTAAATGTTGTCTTAATGGCTTTATAATGGCTGAAAAACAACCCGACCACAAACACTCTGGATACCAATCCGGGTTTGTTTTCCATAAAAAACCCACAAAAGGCTCCTCTTATTCCCGTGGCTCAATTCCCCGTGTGTCGCTCCACAAATCTTTCTTCTTCGTCAGAGTTTAATCGTCTCGCTCAGATGTGTATCCCAGTTTTTTTTTATGGCCTCTGTTAAGTGATGATGAACAGTGTAAGGTCTTGGATATAAAGTTCCATGCATTCCAAATTCCTACCTTTTTTTTTTTTTTTTAAATCCACTATACACTTCTTTAAAGACACGGCAAGATCATCGGATGGGGATTAGAAAGTTAAGTAGAATCAGCATTCAAGAAACGCAGAAAGTCGAGGAAGAGTGGAAGCAAAAGGTTTTAACAGTTCCAATCTGGAATGTAGATAGAAACAGAGCAAACCGTGGATCGAGACACGCCCACACACCTGTTCTGTGTGCGGCATTATCAAAGTCTTATTCATTCATTTATTTCCCTCATGACGGTTGATGTCATGACGGTTGATGTAACTTGAGGTCTTTAGTACCAGAAAAGCCTGCATCCCTTCATCAGGTTTCATTCCTTTGGCTTCTTTGTTTTCACTTTGAGAGGAGACAGAAAAGAGGAGAGAGGTTGGACGTTGTTGCTTCTCATAGTTTGAGCACAGGACTGCGAAGCCAAGGATCCTAGCATGCCATGACGCCTGTACCGTACCGTTGTTCCTGAACGTTGATAGCGGAAAGAAAAGCAGCTCTCATGTAGAGAGTGAAGTCGTCAGCATATCGGAAAAGAGTTGCGCCCTTCTTTAGCTCCTTCCATCAGAACTGCAATGGTTTAAAAAATCATGGAGGGCTGAGATGGTAGATGACTTCAATCGCTTCGACTCTTCAAAGCCTGCTTCGATCTCAGGTAGTGTAAGTATACCTCCGTTCACCGGCATGGAAGATGTACAGCAAAAACATAATCCTGTTTGAAATCTGCAGTTCTTTTGTGGCTGCCAGTTTCCCCTTTGTTATCAAAGCCAGAGGTGTGTCTGACTGCTACAGGTCCAGGTCTCCACTGTAGCTGGGTGGAGTTAGTTTCTTTGGCTGAGGACACTGGATGGAGGAAAGCCCTGCTAAAGACGGGAGCTGGCTTGAAATGATCTGTAAGAAAAGAGAGAGAAAATAGGAAATCAGTCAAAAACATTAAGCATGTATTACTCAAGAGCAAACATACACTAAAAGCCTAATGCACCCGAGTCATACAGAGAGACTTTTGAGGGTCAGATCCACCAGATAAGTGGGAAACCAGCTCCAACTCGTAAGCCACAGCTGCCCTGGTGGCCAAATTCAACCAGATCCATCTTCAATCCGTCTCAGCACCAGATCTGATAGGTTTCTATTCTAGTCCATGTGTTAACTTCCACTAGATCCGCTACGTTGCGTTCCTGCTGCGTCTCTGATCCAGCAGGTCTGAGCCCTCCGGATCAGATACACAAGACTTCTATGTTTGCCGGATGCCGGATGCCGGAGCACGACGCATCAATCTCAACAGAGCAGATGGAGCGGGACAGGAAGTCAGGTTTCACCAAAACAAAATGAAAACATCCGGTTAATTTTCAGAATAAAACACTCTGAGCCTGATCTACTAAGATCCCAAATAATGAGCGCTAATTTGCGTGTGCAAATAATAATTTTGCACGTGTTATTTCTGGGCGTGTTGCGGGTGATCTACTAAGACTGCATGCGCAAATGATAACAAGTGCAAAAGTGGTGCAGACCGCTCTATTTTAATGAGGATTTTGCGTGTGCTATCAGCTGTCACCATGGACAGTTTGAGAGAGCAGAGTGGCCTTAAGGGATAAATGAAGTTTGAAGCCATGGAGTTGGAGGTTTTAGTGGAGGAGGGAAATAAACCAGCAGAGACATCTCAGCGTTAGAAACATGATTTGGGAGGCCATCTGTGAAAAGGTGAATGATGTGAGAAAAAACAGAAGATCTGCTGATGAAATAAACACATCTACTCTACTCCAAAACACAATCAGTGTTTTGATGGAGTTTAGAGAGCGATTTGATGAGGCTAAGTCTGCCACTCTTGCTCTAGAAAAGTTAGGCGTCACTTGGATGAAGACAGTCGCCTCACTGTCCCAGGGAGCAACTTTCGGGTGAACGTTTTCAATGCCTGATATCATCATCCAGCAACTGTCCCAAAGATTCACCAGCTTAAATGGAACTGTGAACATGTTTGAGTCAATTCACCCCAACACACTGCTGCAAGCACGAGATGAGGAGTTACGCAGAGCTGCCTGGCGCAGCTCAGTGAGCGCTCATTCTCCAAATTAAAACTAACTAAAAACCCCTTGATGAGCACGATGGGACAGAATAGACTGAGTGGACATGTCATGTTATTTATTGAGAGTGACAGATCAAAGAAAATGGACATACAGCGCATCGTGGACAAGTCCGCGGAGCTTAAGGCTCGTCCAAACAGTGGTGAGTAGGCCGAGTACTTCATGTTGATTTTTTGTTTGTATGTGAACATGTGGGCCGCTGTGCCAATTTGACTAAACTGTATATCTGTTGATACAGTGACCTACTGTGCTCTCATTATATGAAACAGTTAAAGTGGGTGTCAGAATGATGCGGTCGCTATCCGTGGTGCTGAACTGCTTTGAATTTGTGTTGTTTTATTATTATTATTTTGTTCTCTTGGTTTGATTGACTAAAACATGTAGTAATGCTTGTAAGCCCTCTCTGTTGCGGGCATGTTGTAAAGCGATGTTATGATGAGCGTTACAGTGACCACAGCCATGTGTGCGTAACGCTGTGCCAGTTTGCACCTGCCTTTCAAACGTGCTAAATATAGACGCAAATACAGCGCGCGCTATCTGCTTCAGGTTTGATAAATCACATTGCGTGTGCTAAATGATTACATTTGCATCTCCTCCTCCCAGTATTTAACGCGTTCTGATGATCTACATGTGTTCTGCATATTCATGAAGGCAAACACGCTAAATGATTTGCGAGTGCTATGTTGCTCATTTGACAGACGCAATCCTCGGTGCTCCCGGTTAGTACGTCAGCTTTGCGCGCGCTATCAAGTTTGCACGTGTTTTTATACACGCAAACCTTTAGTAGATCAGGCCCTCTGTGTTATCACCAGATCGTATTTCACTTAACTACAACAACAAACCGTCATGATGAGCGGAGCCAGGCCTGGAGTCAACAGGTCAGAGGTTTTCAGAGGACCAGAAAGACAACATGGATGAGGAGAGGAGGAGGAGAATCCTTGATTCAGTGATTACTGCGGGGAAACCTCAGTCACATGACTCCAGCTGTCCGGAGGTCCTGCACTGTGCTGCGTTCTGAAAACACATCTGGTGGGCATGGCCGTAACTACCATTGAGGTGACAAAAAGAAGGTGATATAACTGACTGCAGATATACTATGTGTAAGACAGCGCCTCTACATCACCATGTGGTAGACCATCCTCTTGTAACCCTAAGATCTTTGGTCATCACAGTGGTTTGTGGGTGGGCTGCCTCAAAAATCTGCTAGATTTAACCTATTTCTGATGTACAGACCGCAACAACAGCCAAGGTAACGCAATAAAAGTTCACGGTTACATTTAAAGTTATTCCCAACGGGACAGGAAGAGGATGATAGGGGGATAAAAAATAAGAAGTGGTGAGTGAGAAGTCAAGTGCTGCCCACAGTTCCCCACCCAGGACAGGATTATCCTTGTTCCATATACTGTACACACACACTGATGTTTAACAATACTGTCCTCATCCAGTTCAAACAATGTAATGACCATAGAGGTTTTCTGTGGCAATCATAATGGAACTTATATAGCCTGAATTTAACAACATACCAACTTTAAGAGTAATAGGATCATTGTATAACCTAAAATTAACTTTTACTCTTGTGCTGTTGTGTCACTATTTAGTATTTGAATGATTTAAATGTGTCTCAATGTTGATATGAAGGAGCTGTATAAGTTGCTGTAAGTGTTGATAACACAGATCAACAGCAGAGAGACACAGAAAAGGAGGCTGAGGGAAAGAGCGAAGCAGACTCACAGGGACAAGAGAGGGAGAGCAGCACTGAGGGGGACAAAGATGGAAGAGAGATGACAGAAGAGAGGGGAGAGTCTGTCTACATGAATTGGATCCTGCCAGGTACAAAAATAAAAAGCTGAATGATGAGAAGTACAGCCTTCTGAACAACAAGTGGATTAATCAAAGCCACAGTTACCCCCAAAGGAAGTTTGGTCAGAGGCTGTTACAATACAGCAAGAAATGGGAGGATAAATATCCATGGTTGAGGTATTCAGTGTCAGAAGATAGTACACACTGTGCCATCTGTATGCAAACTTTTGTGCCATCTGTACCAAATTTTGACCTCAGTATTTGTCAAATCCTGGTTACAGCCCTGCTGGTGGGTGTTGACGGATCAGCGAGCACGGAGCCAGACCGCAGCAGATCGGAGACAGACCGGACATGGATCTGGTGGAAGTCCCTTGTGAGAGAGTCATCCAAAAGGTCTCACACAGTCAGTCCAAGTTCATACAGTCTCTAGTTTGGAGCGAGACAGCAATCCTCCTTATGTTGAATAATAGGAATGGTAACAGGACTCAACTTGGACTCAAGGTTTGATGACTCGACTAAAACACAGGTGTGAACCAACCATTCATGTGAGTTTGGTTTAGTGGGTTTACACCTTTTTAACTTAATGACCACACAGACTACAGACCTTTCTGGAGTCCCTGAGCTCCCTTGTCTCGTGGGTTCCTCTGGATCTCTGCTGCTCTGGACGTGCCAGACTCCAGCTGCTACAACTACTACTATCTGTCTCACCACTATCATCTCTCTCTCTCTTCATCTCCCTCTATCCCTCTCTCCAACACGGTCTCAGCAGATGTGTGTCAAAAACATGAGTCTGGTCCTGCTGGAGGTTTCTGCCTGTTAAAGGAAGTTTGTCCTTGCCACTGTAACTTGCTAAATGCTGCAGAGTGCTCTGCTCATGGTGGATTAAGATGAGATCAGACTGAGTCCTGTCTGTAAGATGGGACTGGATCTGATCCTGTCTTGATGTTGGGTCTTTGTTAATATTAGAACATACGGTCTAGACCTGTTCTGTTTGGAAAGAGTCTGAGGAGAACATTTGTTGGGATTTGCAGTGGCAGAGAAAACTGATTGGACACCCCTGTGGCCACCCTGAAATTCTTAAACATGATTGGCTGTTTGTCATGTCAGAGGCATTACTTATATTCAGATCAGCTGTTGTGTTTCAGCGAGCTGCAGAGGCAGTAGTTTCTGTGGATTTGAATATTGTTTTTGTTGATGCTTTGACTTTGGACAATTATCTTAATTTTGAGTCCTTAAAGAGTTCAGCAGATTTAAATATTGACACTCTGTCGAGTTACATTTTTAATGTTAACATTAGAAATCATTAGAAACAAAAATGTAACATTTCCTAAATTATTTTATAAAAAGAAGTTAAAGTAGATGTGATTATTGAAGTAGACCTCCTAGGTTTGGGGTAAGCCCCTAATGGTTTCTACGCCTGGCCAACCCTTTAACAGTCAGTGCCCCAGTTTGGTCACCCAAGTCAAAACTGTGTGGCTCCGTCACTGATGATTTGGTGCTATATAAATTAAGATTGATTGGATGATTGAAAACAAAAGAAGCAGGACAGGGGGTTTTATCATCCAGTGAGTGTAACTTGGCTCAGTTACCTCATGTTCAAAAGTTGTTTCATGTTATAATATATCAGTAAATGTATTTTGGAGACTCACAGTGACCCTCTCATCTTAAAAGAAGGTGTCATGTACAGACTTAAAATTAGAACACTGACTGTGGTAACAGAAACGAATGAGGAAAATCCTGTTTGAGAAAGTTAACAGCTCTCCAGTGAAAACCTTTTTATAAACATTTTCTCTTTCATGTATGAATAACTATTTCCACCTCGAACAGTCTGTACCAGGCAGAAGGGGAACAAAGCCAGAGATCCCAAGACACCATGACAGCCTGAGCTGACACAGCAACTGTTGATGTAACAGGAACGGCTGTTCTTCCATTGTTGCCTGAAATAACTCAGGAGTGAAGTCACCTCCATGATCAGGCACTTCAGATCTGCTTCACAGAGTTAAATGTTATTATGATGCAACCAGAGTCCGTCTACTTTTTCAACTATTATTTGTATAAATGCAAAGTAGTCCCTGCAAATGCAGAGCTCTGGCCAGTGATTAAGTGCATGGATACAGCACTTGTGTTTTGAAAGCTAGCTAGAAAAGAAGTAGACAGAGAGCAGGTCACAGTGATTGCATCTTCAGAAGGAGCAGGAATAAAGTGCAAGATAATGGAAGTCATATTCCCTGATCCCCCGCTGCAGTCCTGGAGCACAATTAGCTCCATTCACAGGGGGGGAAACTTTTGTGTTGCATTCATGAATAGCTAAAACAAAATGGCTTTTTAACAGCACCCAAAAAATGTGATAATATAGTCCATTTCTAACAACATCTGTGTTTGGGTCTTACGGTTTTGGAGTTAGCTAGATTACATAGTATTGAGTTGGCTCTGTTTGCAGCAGTTGATAGCCTAAACAGTTTTGTGCTAAATTGAACATATTCACTGCACACACTCATATTTTGGAGATGGATGAACCGAACAGCTACATTTGCAACTCATGAACAGGAACGTGACCGTATAGTTCATTCTGGTGACCGTGAGTCTCCGTGCTCTCTCGTCCTTCAACACACAGGTTGCGTTTTCAGAACGCAGCACAGAGCAGGACCGCCAGACAGCTGGAGATGATAGTGGTGAGACGGATAGTAGTAGTTGTAGCAGCTGGAGTCTTGCACGTCCACAGCAGCAGAGATCCAGAGGAACCTACGAGACAAGGGAGCCCAGGGACTCCAGAAAGTTCAGTAGTCTGTGTGGTCATTAAGTTAAAAAGGTGTAAACCCACTAAACCAAAGTCACATGAATGGTTGGTTCACACCTGTGTTTTAGTCGAGTCATCAAACCATGAGTCCAAGTTGAGTCCTGTTACCATTCCTATTATTTAACATAAGGAGGATTGCTTTCTCGCTCCAAACTAGAGACTGTATGAACTTGGACTGACTGTGTGAGACCTTTTGGATGACTCTCTCACAAGTGACTTCCACCAGATCCATGTCCGGTCCGTCTCCGATCCCCTGAGGTCCGGCTCTGTGCTCTCTGATCCGTCAACACCCACCGGTTGTGTTTTCAGAACGCAGAACGGAGCAGGATCTGTGGTAATCACTGAATCAAGGATTCTCCTCCTCCTCTCCTCATCCATGTTGTCTTTCTGGTCCTCTGAAAACCTCTGACCTGTTGACTCCAGGCCTGGCTCCGCTCATCATGACTTTGGTTTGTTGTTGTAGTTAAGTGAAATACGATCTGGTGATAACACAGAGTGTTTTATTCTGAAAATTAACGGCAGGGCTCTGACCTGCCAGATCAGAGACGCAGCCAGAACACAACGGAGCGGATCCAGTGGAAGTTAACAGATTGACTAGAATAGAAACCTATCAGATCCGGTGCTGGGACGGATCAGAGAAGGACCGGACACGGGTCTGGTGGAATTAGGCCGTTACACAGCAGCTTAAGTTGGATTTAGGACATCCAGCAGGCTGCTAGTAATTCAGATGTAGTTAGTGGTCTCTCTTAAGCCCTTTGGCTCTTGGGGGAGCATAGGTCATTTATGAACTTCTTCCAGCTGGTTCGGCGTTGAGCGATCTTCTCTGCTTCCTTCCAAGATGTTCCTTTCTCCTTGAGTTCTGCCTCGACAGACCTTTTCCAGCTGTTTTTGGGTCTTCCCGGCTTTCTTTTCCCCTGGGGGTTCCAGGTTAAGGCTTGCCTGGTTGTGTTGGAGGATGGTTTTCTCAAGGTGTGCCCGATCCAACCCCATTTCCTGCGTCTTATTTGTGTTTCTATTTGTTCTTGTTGTGTGGTTTGCCAGAGCTCTTCGTTTGAGATGGTGTTAGGCCAGTAGATTCCTAGGATGTGTCGTAAGCATCTGTTTATGAATGTTTGCAGTTTGCTTGCTGTTGCTTTTGTGGTTCTCCATGTTTCCGCCCCATACAGTAGAACTGACTTGACGTTGGAGTTGAAGATGCGGAGTTTAATTTGCGTGGAGATGTGTTTGGAGTTCCATACTTGCCGTAATATTAAAAAAGCTGTTCTAGCTTTCCCTATTCTAGCTTGTATGTCTTTGTCGCTGCCTCCATCCCTCCCAACAATGCTTCCCAGGTATATGTATGTGTCCACCTCTTCTAGTGCCTCTCCATCCAGATTTATGGTGTTGTTTGTTTTGTGGTCTATATTTATCACCTTTGTTTTGCTTTTGTTGATGTGAAGTCCTGTAGTGGCTGCTGTTTTGGCAAGTTTTGTGAATTTGGTTTGCATTTGTGCTTGGGTGGTAGACAGGAGGACTATGTCATCTGCAAAATCTAGGTCTTCTAATTGAGACCACATTGTCCACTGAATGCCCAGGTTTTGCTCAGCTGTTGTAGTCCTCATAATCCAGTCGACTGCCAAGAGGAAGAGAAAAGGAGACAGTAAGCAGCCCTGTCTGACTCCTGTCTCTACTGTGAAGCTGTCTGTGAGGTGACCGTTGTGTATTACTCTGCAGGATGATTGTAGATATAGTTGTTGTGTGATGGTTATGAACTTCTCTGGAATACCATAGTGTGCCATGAGTTTCCATAGAGTGTCTCTGTCCAGACTGTCAAATGCTTTGTGGAAGTCAATGAATGTGAGGTTGAGAGATGTGTTCCATTCCATGGTCTGTTCAATAATGATGCGGAGGGTGGCAATGTGGTCAGTGCATGATCTGTCTTGTCGAAAACCGGCTTGTTGCTCTCTGAGTAGTTTGTCTATCTCTTAGTTAGTGGTACTGATAGTGTAGAATATTTGAGGGAGTTTTATGAATGAATCAGGACAGATTCTAACGGGCTAATACTTATAGTGCAACTGGTTTTTCAACCAAGGAGTCGAGCTGATCACCATCTCCTGCATGTACCACACCATCGACTAATACCTTGGACAACCCCACCTCAAGAACCCCTTCCAATAAACTAAATATTACTTAGACAGTAGAAGGTTTCACTGTGACCCACCCTGCTTCAAGTAACCACTGGTTTTCCCCAAAATAAAATCCAGAATAAGCATTCTTAATCTCAACCCTGTATTCTTCCAATTACATATAAATGTAGATTTTTGTGCATTCAGGTTCAGGTTCATTTTACATGCAGGCAGAAGTCAGACCGTCGTCTTCAATAAATGTTCAATAAAGAGTTAGAGTTAAATTTGTCTTAAGAAGCATTTAGCATCTTTAATCAGATTTGCAGGTTGTCTCTGCCCCCGTCATGAACTCCTGCTTCCTGGTAAACCCAGCAGCAACATGTTTCCTAAACGGATACACACATCCTTTTCAGAATCACTGCCTTCTGGTTTTCTTCCCACTGTGACTGACCCAGATTAGCATGCTGCATATTTATATGTGCTGAGGACCAGACTTAATCTGTTCAAGTGAGCACAGGCTCCCAAAGGGTCAAAACACAGCACACAGCACACAGAGCACGCACACACACACAAACACAAACACACACACTAACAAACACACAAATGAAGAAACACACAAACACAGGCAGGATAGTGCACACAGTGATGGTTGAATATGAGAGAAAAACACACACATGAGCACCAACCACACGAGCTGACTCACTCGACTGAGAAAAGGATGGGGGAAAATCCTCTATGGTCTGAAGCAGGGGTTCCCAAAGTGGGGGTCAGGACCCCCAGGGGGTCGCGGGACACAAATGGGGGGTCGTGAGATCTCTTCCAGAATGTTTTTTTTTTTTTAAGTTATCTTAAAATAGTAAATTTTAGCCATTATAGGAAAAAATATCATCAGAAATAGAAGCTAAACTCGAAATAAAACCTTGAAAATAGAAAATGTAATGAGTTTTCTGCCTTTCTTTGTTTCCAGATGACTCCTTAGTTTAGGGTTAGTGAACAGTTAATTATCAAAAGCATCAGTAGCAGCAGGTTCATTCATAACAGCACAGGAAACACAGACACATGCTCATATAGGTAGGGTCATTTTCTGCAGAGCAGCTAAATGAAGACACATTAAAGGTGACATATCACGCTTTTTTCATCAATATATATTGGTCTAAGAGGTCCCCAAAACATGTCTTTAAAGTTTATGCTCAAAAAAACACTTTGAAATCAGATTTTGGTCTGCCTGAAAAACCCTCTTCTTCAGTCCTCCTCAGAACACTCTGTTTTCTCTCTGACCACGCCCCCTCAGGAAGTGGATGTGCCCTCGGCTCTCCAGCACGTTGATCTAATGTTTACATGTTGGCTGAATATACACGGCTGCTCAGAGATCACGTTACTTCAACCCTCTGAATCTGATCCAGAATCTGATCCTGACGGAGAGGCGCCTGCAGCAGGACCTTTCTGAAGGATTGGTCACAGATTTAGTGTTTCTTGTTGTTTTATTTATCAGTATGTAGATGTGTGTCTTGGTACACAGCTACCAACATGTAGCTATGTGGCTATGCTAACTAGCGCTAGCACTTATCCATGATAAATAAAAATCATCCACTAGATCTTCAAATCTGCAGACGTGGGGAGTAAAACCGACCTCTGCCAGAAAGGCAGCAGGACCTTTCTGAAGGATTGGTCACAGTTTTATTGTTTCTTGTTGTTTTACTTGTCAGTGTGTCAACGTGTGTCTTGGTACACAGCTACAGCTACAGCTGCAGCTACAGCTAGCTCTACAGCTAGAGCTACTGCTACAGCTAGAGCTACAGCTAGAGCTACAGCTATATAGCTGTAGCTATGTAGCTGTAGCTATGTAGCTACGAACATGTAGCTATGTGGCTATGCTAATTAGCGCTAGCACTTTTCCATGACAAATAAAAATCATCCACTAGATCTTCAAATCTGCAGACGTGGGGAGTAAAACCGACCTTTGTGTTTATTAAGACAGCCTACAACTAGCATGCCTCCCTCCTAAGCTCCTTGTTAGCACACATGTGTGCAGGTAATGAAAAACAGAGGAGGGATTCAGTATTATTTTATACAGTCTATGGGCTGAACAAGCTCCTAGCTCTGACTCCGTGACAGACCGGATATTGTTGTTACGTAACAAAAACACTGAAGTCTGAAACGGCTCGTTTCACACACATTTACAGAAAGGTGGAGAAATCAGAACAGGGGCAGAATGGATTTTTTTAATTCTCGGGGGGTTTGTAGACATGCCAGGGAAACATATTTCAGGTAGAGAACCATTAAAAAGTCCATTTTGCATGATATGTCACCTTTAAATCACTTTGAGGGACAGTGGGGGTCGTGGGTCTTTGGCACCCATACTTGCAGGCTGAAAAGTTTGGGAACCCCTGCCCTAGACCACGATTGTGCCAGGGTTGTGTTGCTGTGACAGTATCATCTACTAAAAATCACGAGCGAGAGAGGAATGAGGCACAGGACAAGCAGGAAGAGATCAGAGTTCAGGAATTGGGACATTATTTGAATCTGAAAGTGGAAACTGCTCTGAGCGAGGAGAGAAAAATGAGGATGCTCCTTTCAACAGCAGCAGCAGGGACAAGTGAAGACAAGGAGAGAAAGCTAATTAGGATGTGTTATTTCAACAGAGAGAAGAGTGAGAGGGTGAGAGAAGACAGAGACACATGAGAGAGCGAGGGGGGAAGACAGAAACTGTGATGTGTGACGGTGGGAGTGAAATGTGGGAGGAGGGAGAGAATCGTGTTTGCAGCAGTCACATGAGGCAGTTAATCAGCGCCCGGCTCGACAGTAACACAGGCTCACGCTATCTGTCATGGCACAGACTGTATGCAGCACTCTGAACACTGAAATGTACCACAACATCAAGGCCTGCTAATCCCTCGGTGGCTCAGCACCAGGACCAAAACGGCCTCTTTTCATGTATTTCTTAAAGAAACAGCGTTTGACAGATTCTCTGATCACTGCTTCAGTTTTTAGTCTCCAGCTCACAAACCACGTCTACACTTTATCAGGTCCACATCACACAGACTGAGCTCAACATGAACACTTCAATCATACAGAACTCATTTAGACTGAGGAATCTGTTTTATGAGCTGATGCAAATTCATATTCCACATGGAGGGATTTATTTAGTTTGCCATTTTCATGTGGTAAATATATATGTTTATTATTAAGTTAAGTTATATTTATTTATTTAGAATGATACCTTTATTTATAGATGAGAGGACAGTGGATAGGGTAGGAAACCAGGAGAGAGAGGGAATGAATGGGGCAGGGGCCGCAGGCTGGAATCGAACCCGAGCCACCCGGTACATGAGTGCACATTTAACCATTAGGCTAAATCCACACCCAACTTTTTATTGTAAGCCTCAACATTTTGCTGTGGCGTGTTGGGGTGGAGGTATCAAGACGGGTGAGGCCAGCAAGCTCAACAAGCTGGTAAAGAAGGTCCGCTCTGTGGTTGGCCTAGAACTGGACAGTCTGGAGTCAATGGCTGAGAGGAGGTTGATGGACAAACTGCGAGCCATCCTGGACAACCCCTCTCACCCTCTCCATGATGAGCTGTGGCTGATGGGGAGCTGGTTCAGTCAGCGCATCATTCCACCACGGTGCAAGACTGAACGCTTCAGGCGCTCCTTTGTGCCCCCCCCCCCCCCCCCCCCCCCCAATGAACAGATCCATACCATCCCTGCTCTGTCTGTCACACTCCATCATCTCATCCCAAACTCTCTCTTTTGACTGCTGCTGGCATTATAACGCAGGTCCTTCATCCCATCTGCAATCAGACTGTTTAACAGCAGCACTGCTGTGTCCCGTTAATCATCTGTTCTCATCTTTCATTCCACTACATGGAAGTTACTATGTGACTTGGCACATTCACAAATAACTACTGTATCCATCTGAATCACACTGTTCTTCATACTGTGTATGTTTGTTTTTAAATAACCTGGTGACATTTTTTTCGTGCAATAACTTACCTTATCTATTTATCAGATAGAAGTGTACATAGTGTGAATATATCTGTAATAGTTGCCATATTTTATTTTATTTTTACTTTATTTTATTTTATTCTATTTTATTTTATTTTATTTTTATCTTGTTTTTATTTTATTTTACCCTTGTCATTGCTATTATTATTGTTATTATATTTTTTAACTATGTTAGTACATTGTTGTATTCCCCTGTCCCGTGTTGTAAGCTGCTGTAACAAAAGAATTTCCCCCAACGGGGGACAAATAAAGTATATCTTATCTTATCTTATCTTAATATACTGTATTATATAATTATCTTGCCATATTATTATTATATTATGTTATATTACATTATTATTCTAACTACAACTCAAGGTCAGCCTATTTTCACTTGCGCAATATTTCTAAAATTAGACACTTCCTATCTCAGAGCGACGCAGAAAAACTAGTCCATGCATTTGTTACCTCCAGGTTAGATTACTGTAACTCCCTCTTATCAGGCTGCCCCAATAAGTCTCTAAAGACTCTTCAGCTAGTTCAAAACGCTGCAGCTCGAGTACTGACTAAAACTAGGAAGAGGGAGCACATTTCTCCAGTGTTAGCTTCTCTACACTGACTCCCAATAAAATGTAGAATAGAATTTAAAATCCTTCTTTTAACCTACAAAGCTCTTAAAAATCAGGCACCCTCGTATCTTAAAGAGCTCATAGTGACCTATTACCCCTGTAGAACTCTACGCTCCCAACATGCAGGCTTGCTAGTTATACCTAAAATCTCTAAAAGTAGTATGGGAGGTAGAACCTTCAGTCATCAGGCCCCTCTCCTTTGGAATCATCTACCAGTCAGGGTCCGGGAGGCAGACACCCTCTCTACTTTAAGAGTAGGCTTCAAACTTTCCTTTTTGATAAAGCTTATAGTTAGAGCTGGATCAGGCTTGGACCAGCTTTTGTCATACTGCTATAGGCCTAGACTGCCGGGGGAACTGGCACACTGACACACTGGGATCCTAGCTCATCCCCTTCCCCCCAACCCCCTCATCACTTACTTTAACTCTGCCTGTCCCATTAAAGTTACTAACCATAGACCTTTCTGGAGTCCCTGAGCTCCATTGTCTTGTAGATTCCTCTGAGCTGCCGTAGACGTCCTCCTGCTGCGGACGATCTGGACTCCAGCTGATACGGACGTGCTGGACTCCAGCGGCAACAGCTTCTACTCGTCTCATCACTATCACCTCTCTCTCTTACTCCCCTCTATCTGTCTTTCCAGACCCAACTCGGTCGAGGCAGATGGCTGTCTAACATGAGTATGGTTCTGCCTGAGGTTTCTGCCTGTTAAAGGAAGTTTGTCCTCTCTGCTGTAACTAGCTAAATACTGTGAGGTGAAATGCTCATGGTGGATTAAGGTGAGGTCAGACTGAGTCTTATCCTGTCTTGGTGTTGGGTCTCTGTTCATAATTTGACATAGAGTGGTCTAGAGTCTTGAGATAACGTTTGTTGTGATTTGGCGCTATACTAATAAAGATTAATTGATTGATTGATTGATTGATTGATATTACATACCCATATTACTTTTATTTATTGCTAAATTTGTCATTACGAACCATAATCACACCATGTCAACCTGTCACTACTGATTTTTTTGTTTAATACTGCCTGTAATTACTTCTATTTAATTTAAATTCCATTTGTAACATTGTATATATCTAAATTGTATTCTAGCTAGTATTTTTATTTATTTTTTTTACTTATTTTTTAGTTATTGAAACTTCTTCTTGATTGTACTTCTGTCTGGGTTGCTGTAACAACTGAATTTCCCCCCCGGGGGATCAATAAAGTAATATCTGATCTTATCTTATTTTCCTAAAACTAACCAGATAAACTTGTGTTGATCTAATTTTTGGATTTCCTGCAACATTTTTCATTCGAATCAATGTTTATAAAATGTACAAAAGTGGTTTACAAGCTGAAGTCTATTCAAAATCTATTTGTAGTCACTGATTCAACGTCTATATTTAGAACATATTTCATTAAAATGTCTTCTGACAAACGTAATTTCAGTGCTGGATTGCACAGCCTCTGCTTTATTTCTGGTTTTGCATCATATCATTTTCAGAGGCACTAAAATGTGTTTCTCTCTAAGTTATACTTGTGACTAGTTTATATTTGGGTCTTGAGGTTTTCACATGTGCCTAACACTTCAGTTTAAATTTGATCATCTGTGATGTTGTTATTGAGGTGAGATAAATGAACCCTAAAATATACCTGTGTGTGTTTTATCTTCCAAAAAGAGACAAATAAACCTAAATCAGGCTCGAGGAGATGTCTCTCTCTCTCACATTGACTTCTGTTCGGTATTACTTCAGCATCTTACATACGCCAAGAGACAGGACTGCCTGCGAGCTGGTCTCTTTGGAGTCAGTTCCCTATATATTGTTATTCAAAAGCAGTTCATTAATTACTCATGCTTCTGGAATAACAAAGCTTTGTGCAGACTTCTTCCTGGCTGACATAGCTGCACCCTTTAAATATATAAGAAACAATAGCAGTGATTTTCAGGAGCGAGCTGCAGTAACAGCTGCAGAGACTACACTGGCTTCAGGCTACGCTGGAGGAAGAAATTCAGTTCAGCTCTGTGAGGAGAAGGTACAATCATATGGAGCTGGAGGATTACACATGTACAAATGTCCAGAAGGCAAAATGATAACTCAATTAAAACTGTGATTTTGTGCTCAGAGCTTTGTCTTGAAAGTGTTACATGAATGTTTTCTGTAAGTTTTCCTCTGGAGGTGTCTTAAAACTAAACTTATGTTTACATTTACAAAAATGCCCTGCACTCAAACAATGTTAAAACATCATTTCAGTGCATAACTGTGAGTCTAAAACAGTTATTATGATGAGTTTTTAGCATGTTGAATTCATCCCTGTTTACTTCCTTGCTTTGGTTGTCACATTACAGCTAACTTTGTGCATCATTAGAGTATGTTTCTGAATCTGACTGAATGTTTCCCTGACATGTTAAAGCTGGGGTTGGTAATCAGATTTAGATCCACTTTTTGTTATACTGGTTAAAATGATCTTTATGTCCTGATGGTAATCAATACATAATGTGTTCCTAAAAAAGAGGTAAGAAAAGCTGCTATCTACAGACGGAGTAAACCTGGGAAAACATCAACCAATCACCGTTTTTGGGTCCTAAAATTTTAAACCATTCAAATCCCTTCCTCCCGTTCTGCCCGCCTCCTGCGCGTACATTTCCCTGGCTTGCACTCTGAGTCCCCGTCTCCTGCCTCTGCTTCCCCTGACTCTACTGACTGCCCCTCTCGCTCGACCTCGGGCCTGTCCCCTCTGACCAGATGAGGTGCTTTGCTCAGGACTGTAGTCCGGATCAGAGTCTAAAAAGCTCTCACCACGGGGGCTCTGACAAGCAGAAGAATTAATGACATTTAGTAAGTCCTACAGAAAATGTAGATGTACTGTAGCGTCCGTCTGGACGCTGTAGGGATGACGAGCCGATTCGTGAACAAGTTGAGTTTTAATAACCGGTCACTGTCGGCCGTGATCACGCCAACCAACAAAACAACAATCAATGTTTGAATGAATGAAGAACTTCTCCTCTTGTCTCTCCTCTCTCCAGCTCACACACTCTACACCTCTCCTGATGCCTTCACTGACTGTCAACACTGTAGGAATTGAGAACATCTACACTGAACAGGTTTAACAAACAGTAGAGTTGTTACAGTATTATATATGTGTTATAACTTTTCTCCTGATATCGTGTCACCAGGACAACTGGATAATGCTAGCATGACAGTTGTGAGTACTAACAGCACACGGGGGGGGGGGGGGTCGTTTTGGAGGAGCTCCGAGGGAGGAGGGGAGGGGTTAGATGGAGTCATGAGGAAATGCTACATTCAAATTCATGCTAGTTTTCCGAGACTACCAACCCCAGCTTTAAGTTCTGGGTTATTCAATTGTATCCCTTTTGGACTTAGTGAACCTGGTTGTAGTTCCTGGCTGGTTCGGAGCTGGTTCAACTTTACCCCATTTCAGCCGAGGCAGTTTCAGGGCTGGTTCGGAGCCGGCGCTCAATTGAGAACCAGTTTTTTGTGTTTCAACTGTGAAGAACCGCGAACCGCTTACATCAGGGGTAAGAGGCGGGGTTGCCGTGATCAAACACACAAACCAAACGTGTTTCCTCCGTCGTCCTGCAGTGAAAAAATAAAACAGACTAATGGATTCCAAGGCAAAGCAGTGGTCGGCCGAGGAGACAAGCTGCCATCTTCCGCCATCGTTGTTGTTGTGAGGGAAAGTTTGCACTGGTCACGTAAATCTGACATCATGACGTTCCTCTTCCACGGGCTCGAGCGGGCGGAAAAACAAATGGGTGCCGTGTTGGTTCGCGAGTCAAAAACAACAGGTGAACACATCAAGAAGAGATGAGTTACTTACTGTCTGGCCTGCCAGAGAGATCTGTGTGGTCTCTCTGTCAGTGTGTGCTCAGCCATGAGACATGAAGTATCAGATGGATTCCAGTCCTGGTTGGCTGTAAGAGGAAGCATTTCAGATCAGAAGTCTTTTCCCCTCAATCTAAAGATTTAAAACTATGTACTCAAATGTTCACAAGTGCACCTGATATGATGTTTATCACAGTAAGTTAAATAGATACCATTAGCAGACTGTTTGCATATTCAATACGTGACTAACTGTATGGTGTTATGAGATTTGACAGTGCTCCTGGTACTGCACATCTTTTAATAGCATTTATGGGGTAACATTAAATGCTCTAATTATCATATTTAAGAGAGTCAACAGAAGCAACTTGATATTCATTTAACTTCTGCTCAGGCTTGAAGGTGTGATTGTGAGAAAGCAGCCAGTGAAATAAAAACCTGCTGACTGTTACACCATCAAAAGTTCCCTAAAACCCGGGACCAGTTTAGCTCAGTTGGTGGAGCAGGTGCCCTCTGTACAGACGCTACAGTCCTCGCCACACTGGGTGTAGGATTGATTCTCTTTACCAGCAGAGTTGATGTCAATCAGAATAAAGACAAAAAGCCCCAAAAACTATCTAAATGTTCCCACATGACCCTCCAAGTGTCCCAGTGTTATCGAAGCACTCACCAGTATGCTCAGCTCTCCTCTCTGTTCCCCATTCTCTCTCTCTCTCCTCCCTCTCTCTCTCTCTTAGTAAAACAATAGCAGAGGTGTCTTCACAGGTTTTTCTGGTACAAGGCCTCGTCACTTTGTCATTTCACATTTATGTAGTCCTGAAAACACAGGGAGGGATACAGTCAGTCTGTTAACACTGTGCTCTTTTTGAATTCATGTTACATGAGTCCTTAATCAAAGAGGAAGGGTCAGCAGCCTGTTGCACCAGCTGTGCGTAAGTTCAAACGTAGCCTAGTTTGAACATCATTTCTCATTTAGGATGGAGTTTACTCTCTACTAATGTTTTGTGCGTTGCACCAGCTGAGGCAGTTCCAACATAAGCCTAAGTTACAACTTAATTCTTATACTTGGCTCCTAGTAGGTGTAAAGTCCTCTGTAGAGTTTGGGTTTGCATGGAGTGTTGTTTTGAAAGGTGGGATGATCAGGAGGATGAGGAGATATAGAGGGTTCTCCTAGCTAGATTACGTTGGTGATGTGTTATTCACAAGAGATTACATCCTTTGTAAAAACATGATGACCAAGATTTGCAATCCTGAGTATTAATGTTGTAGTTGATCATTTTACCACTGGATGTCACTGTTATTATAGACACCGTAGATTAAGGCTTTAGACCAGCAGCCTGTTGTACCAGCTGTGCATAAGTTGGGTCCTAAGTTAGGGTGTAAAGTCCTCACTAAACCAAACGTTGAAACTAGTTAGTTTGTAACTTAAAGCTGCTGTGAGGAACTTTGGTTTTGTATCGATTCTGGCGCTCCCTTATGGACAAAGTGATACCTCTTAGCTCTTGTCCTATACATGCAAAAGTAGTGTTTTCAACAAAAACCTCATCCTGTTGTCTTTTAACAGTCAACTTTATCAGGGAATGTGATTAATTTCCATGAATACAGTCAAATAAAGGCTGTGTCTGAAGCGAGATGTCCATCATCTGGTCTGACACCTACCCCCTCAGGGCAGTTTCAGCCATTAAAAATGACAACAGAGAAGGTGTCAGTGTTGCTGCTGATGGTCTTGTTTGCTATTGAAGGTCATAAAAAGGCATCAGTATCATTTTCAGTCTGTTTATCAGCCAGTTCAAAACTCCTCACAGGGCCTTTAAGTTGTGTCATAGTTTGGTTGCACCACAGAGACTTAAGGTTCATCTTAACTAGTAGGCCGTAACATCTAAACTAACCAAAACATTGTCACAGATATGTCGTTGAAACTTCCAGCAGCCAATCAGAGGAAAGCACCAATTTTGATGCAGGGATTATATGTGTTATTTTTTATGCCCAATCTTCTCGGAACTGACCAACATCTGAATCAGACTAAAGTGAAGTGTTAACTACAGCCTAAATCCTTAATCTGCAGTGTCTATAATAACAGGGACTTTGAATGGTAAAATGATCAACTACAACATATGTTAATACTCAGAAGCGCAAATCTTAGTCATCATATGTAATCTCTCTCTTGGATATCACGTTGCAGACATAATCTAGCTGGGAGAACCCTGTGTATCTCCTCATCCTCCAATTCATCCCACATTTCAAAACGACACACCATTGCAGCAGATATACTCTATGGAGGACTTTACACCTTATAGGAGCTAAGTGTAAGAATTAAGTTGTAACTTAGGCTGACGTTGGAACTGCCTCAACTGGTACAACGCCCAAAAAGTTAGTAGAGTGTAAACTCCATCCTAAATGAGAAGTTACGCTCAAACTAGGCTACGTTTGAGTTTACGCACAGCTGGTGCAACAGGCTGCAGGGGTCTCAAACATGCGGCCCGTGGGCCAAAACCGGCGCGCCAGAGGTTCGAATCCGGCCTGCGGAACGACTTTGCAAAGTGAAAAAAATACAGAGAAGACATTAACTGCAATTTTTTCAATAAAAGTAACTACTATTTCAAATTTGTCTTCTGGGTGTCTCATACAATCATAGTGCTGACGGAGCACACCTGAATGGAGCTTTTTTTCCAGGACTTTTTTCTTCAAAGTGAGAAAATAGATGACTTGTTGTTTGCATAATCCGGTTGAGATTCATGCAGACTTTTTAGATCACTATAAGATGACACACTAACTACTAACACTAGCACTACACCCCTGCATACAACACTGTCCAGCAAGCAAACTGTTCCTGCTGGAACTGAGGGGTCCATGATAGTCAACTTTAGTCTTCTTCATTATTATAATCTATCTGTTCTTTTGATGTTAACATTACACTCTGTGTGTCAGGTGACTGAGTAACCTGTGTGTTGGTGTGTCCGCAGCAGGTTTCAGGGCTTAAAGAGTAAAATATTTGCCCCCACTATGAGACTCATCATGGAGAAAAATACAACAGCTGTTTTTGTAAAAAGATAGTTCATGTATTGTTGTTGTTCTGTGACAGTAACACAAGTTTGTTTCAGCCGTTGGTCAGTTCAGAGAAGATTAGGCACGAAAGATAATAATGCATCAAAATTGGTGCTTTCCTCTGATTGGCTGCTGGAAGTGTAAACGTCATATCTGGGACAATGTTTTGGTTAGTTTGGATGTTTCGGTCTACTAGTTAAGATGAACCTTATGTCTCTGTGGTGAAACCAAACAACGACACAACTTAAGTTACAAACCAACTAGTTTCAACGTTTGGTTTAGTGAGGACTTCACACTCTAACTTAGGACACAACTTATGCACAGCTGGTGCAACAGGCTGCAGGTCCTTTCAATGCTCAGGACCAACAATATAACACACAGCATAGCCACACATATTCATTCTCTCTGTTTATTGGTCTAAGGCTTTAGCAGATGGCTGTCAAGCAATGAGTCTGGTTCCTCTTGAGGTTTCTGCCCTCTGTGTGGAAGTTATTCCCTTCTACGCTTTGGTTGTCACATCGCAGCTAACTTTGTGCATCATTGCAACAAGTTTCTTTATCTGATTGATTTAACATTTTTAATAACTTTATTTATATAGCACCTTTAAAATAAAATGTTTACAAAGTCCTTTGACAAACAAAGCGTGGCAGGACTTGGAGGACAGAATAATCCTTTAACAGACAGAGAGGAGGGTAGAGATTCTAACAATGTAAAAACAAAATACAACGCAAAAGATTCAAAAGAATTAAACAAAATAAAGTGGTGAGACAGTAGACCAATAAATCACTGTTAAAGATTTTTCAAAAAATAATGAAATAAATAGGTTTTAAGAAGAAGTACGACATCACATCGAAGACAATAGAAAATGTAAAAGGATAAATTAGGGACATTAAAATAATAAATGATAAAAAGAAATACAAAACAATTAATAAATCAAGCTGGTACACAGCCAACCAAATTGCCCTCTTGGATTAATAAGGTTCTCTGAATCTGAATCTGAATCTGAATCATCAGCTTGGTTGAATAAGTTATTACCTGAAACATCTTCATCACTGCAGTAATCATCCAGTGGAAGGCTCTTAACTATTTGCTTTGTTAAATCCAGGTGGCGACTTTATTTTTGGACAGGCAGTGTATAAATACTGTCATGTTGGGGAAGTTTTTCCTGCTACTGGTGAAGAATGAAATAGAGACTTCTGCCGGCCGACAAGGTTTTATTTTCTTTGCAAAGAAAATCTCAATCAACACACGAGCGGTCAGAATGAAGAAAGACCCCGAGCATGGGGAGACCTAAACATTTATACCTGAGGAACGCCCCCTAAGGTATATGTCACACCCTTTGGGCCTGATCTACTAAGATCCCAAATAACGAGCGCTAATTTGCGTGTGCAAATAATAATTTTGAACGTGTTATTTCTGGGCGTGTTGCGGGTGATCTACTAAGACTGCGTGCGCAAATGATAACGAGTGCAAAAGTGATGTGGACCGCCCTATTTTACGAGGATTTTGCGTGTGCTATCGGCTGTCACCATGGAGAGTTTGAGAGAGCAGAGTGGTCTTAAGCGATAAATGAAGTTTGAAGACATGGAGTTGGAGGTTTTAGTGGAGGAGGGAAATAAACACATCGGTGAACTCCAGCAGAGACATCTCAGCGTTAGAAACACGATTTGGGAGGCCATCTGTGAAAAGGTGAATGATGTGAGAAAAATCAGAAGATCTGCCGATGAAATAAACGCATCTACTCTACTCCAAAACACAATCAGTGTTTTGATGGAGTTTAGAGAGCGATTTGATGAGGCTTAGTCTGCCACTCTTGCTCTAGAAGAGTTAGGCGTCACTTGGATGAAGACAGTCGCCTCACTGTCCCAGGGAGCAACTTTCGGGTGAACGTTTTCAATGCCTGATATCATCATCCAGCAACTGTCCCAAAGATTCACCAGCTTAAATGGAAATGTGAACAT
The DNA here is from genome assembly GCF_009762535.1 of Notolabrus celidotus. NCBI lineage: Eukaryota > Metazoa > Chordata > Actinopteri > Labriformes > Labridae > Notolabrus > Notolabrus celidotus. The sequence continues at coordinate 2,146,852 of NC_048282.1, forward strand.
GTTTGAGTCAATTCACCCCAACACACTGCTGCAAGCACGAGATGAGGAGTTACACAGAGCTGCCTGGCACAGCTCAGTGAGCGCTCATTCTCCAAGTTAAAACTAACTAAAAACCCCTTGATGAGCACGATGGGACAGAATAGACTGAGTGGACATGTCATGTTATCTATTGAGAATGACAGATCAAAGAAAATGGACATACAGTGCATCGTGGACAAGTCCGCAGAGCTTAAGGCTCGTCCAAACAGTGGTGAGTAGGCCGAGTACTTCATGTTGATTTTTTGTTTGTATGTGAACATGTGGGCCGCTGTGCCAATTTTACTAAACTTTATATCTGTTGATACAGTGACCTGCTGTGCTCTCATTATATGAAAAAGTTAAGGTGGGTGTCAGAATGATGCGGTCGCTATCCGTGGTGCTGAACTGCTTTGAATTTGTGTTGTTTTATTATTATTATTTTGTTCTCTTGGTTTGATTGACTAAAAAATGTAGTAATGCTTGTAAGCCCCGCGTGTTGCGGGCATGTTGTAAAGCGATGTTATGATGAGCTTTACAGTGACCACAGCCATGTGTGTGTAACGCTGTGCCAGTTTGCACCTGCCTTTCAAACGTGCTAAATATAGATGCAAATACAGCGCGCGCTATCTGCTTCAGGTTTGATAAATCACATTGCGTGTGCTAAATGATTACATTTGCATCTCCTCCTCCCAGTATTTTGCGCGTTCTGATGATCTACATGTATTCTGCATATTCATGAAGGCAAACACGCTAAATGATTTGCGAGTGCTATTTTGCTCATTTGACAGACGCAATCCTCGGTGCTCCCGGTTAGTACGTCAGCTTTGCGCGCGCTATCAAGTTTGCACGTGTTTTTATACACGCAAACCTTTAGTAGATCGGGCCCTTTGTCTGCTGCAGGTATCTGCACAGGGACAGGGTTTTGTATCCAGGCAGGAGGTTTAAGAGGTCTAGACATCACGATTTAAAACACAAAAGGACCTGGTATCTTGGTGAGGAAGCAGGATGTGGGGCGCCTCAAGCAGTTGAACACAAAGGAACCAAAATGACCATTACAGTAATGATGTATAGAAAAATTCAGTCTCATATTGCTTCTGACATAATATCAGTCATGTTCTGATATCTTAGCATGACCCAATGCATTTTTCTATTCCATTGAATAATTAAAGATCCATCTGAAACATGTCACTGGTTCAGATAATCATGAATATAAGTCTGTCATGTGTGTGGAATAATGGATGTTGTTATTAAATTGTTGTTTATTATCAAATTCAAAAGCAACAACATGATATTGGCGTTATAAATATCGTCCATCAGCTGACCTGCTCTCTAATTATCGACAGCAGCCATACAGAAACTGATATCAGTCGACCACTAATTAAAAGGTCTTATCTCGAGTAAAGTGAACCTCAAAGCGGTCACATCCAAATCAACAGACCCCGGCTCTGGTGGTGGTCTGGTGGTGTTGTGGGTACAGCAGGACCCACATGTGTCAGAGACACTGCAGCAGCACATCACAGCAGTGTGTATGTGGCAGTGATAAACTGCAAACACACTGCCTGTTTGGAGCAGACAGTGCGTCACATCAGACAACAGATTGTCATTGTTAGTGTTCAATTTTCACTCTGCACACGTAGAGAAACCCAAAATACAACAACACAGCCTGAGAAGATAACACACACCAAGATATAAGCCCCTTTTCCTTCCTCTGATTGTACGTCCTTGATTCCTCTCCTCAAATCTGATCCCCCAATCTCAGAGACAAGCAAGGAGGCAAGAATAGGAGGCAAGGAGAGAGGAGTCTTGGCAATAATAGGTTACTAAATGAGACAGTCTGTGCTTCCCAGATTAAAATGTGAAGTATTTAAATATGATGCACTGATACGCTATCAGACATTGTTCTGTTATTAACATGCACTCTCTCTTATATGATCTACATCAGATCAGCAGACCTTTGTTCATCACAACTTATTTACTTTTAACTCACATCCTGGCAGAGTGTCACATCTGTGTACTAAAGAAACACATTTTCTTCAGCCGTGTCTAAAGCTTCTGATAGTCAGAGGTCCACCTGTGCATCCTAACTCTCCTCTGGGGAGCCTCCTCACTCCTCTCTTCTTAAGCATTTCACAACCTAGGAATTGAGACATCCGTCTAGATGTTATACCGAGATCGATTTCCAGCTCACAGCAGCAGGACGCAGGAGAGAGGAGACGAGGAGGTACAAAATGGAGAAATGTGAAGAGCCGAAAGATACACTGCTGTAGGAACACTCGGTCTGTTCTGAGTAAACCGCTCTAAGCTGCTCGCTCTCTGCTGCCCGCAAGAGTCAACACACACCATTCTGCAGCACATCCCAGTAGACTTTGCACAGGCAGAATCTCAGAGTTCTATTTCATATATCAGAAGTAGAGTTGTGTTGAAGAATAGAATTGATTCAGTCTTTAGCAGAAGAATAATCTCTTCACCTTTATTCAGCAGATCAATGCATAAAAGATCTGTGTGAAGGAAAATAACGACCATCATCAGCAGCTGAGGGCAAACACAGAAAACTGTGTTAAGCTGAATAATGAAGTGTTCTCAAACAGCTTAAGAGGAGCCGCTCTGATTTCAAGAACCTCACCTCGAGAATAAATCACCAGTTCTCTACTCTGTTACTCAGCTGCTTTTATTGTAAATGGTCCGTCTCATGACTCTTTAGACGTTTTTCGACCGGAGGAACTTTACCCCTGAACTAGGTGCGTTTCGACCGGTGGACCCAGGGTCTAAATGTAGTTCAGAGGTAGTTAACTTCCCCCCCTGGAAAGCTCCTGGGACTTTCGCGGGGCAGGGCCTGCAATCCTGAACGTGTCTGATTGGTAGATTAACCGCAGTGTTTTTATTCCTCCCTCCGTCCACAATAACATCACACACATCTGTGATTCACTTGATTTCTCTTTCTGTCATTAGTTTTTATTTGTTCTATCTTTTTTGTATGTGTGTGTACTTTTCAAAAGAAGAAGCTGTGATTCTCTTGATTTAGCAGCTTGTAACAGTAGTCTTCTCTCAGCCCACCGTGAATGCGTCTCTCCCGGTGTTCCGGTTTTAAAAGTGACCCTGTAAACTGGAGACCTTCAGCTGAACGTGTCAGTGTTTGTGGAGTTTACACAGCTGTTGAAACACAGAGGGAGTTCCTGGGAATGCAAACTAGTTTAGTTTTTATTAAGATTTCAAAATATCCTCATCAGATATTTAATGATCGTCTAAAGACGTTTATGAGGGATGCATCCGGCTGAAAGTCTCCAGTTAACAGGGTCGCTGTTTAAACCAAAACACCGGTCGATCTCTGCGATCACGGCTTTTTGAGTTCAAAAGGATTTTAAAGCCGTGTTGAAACGTCTTTGCTACTCGCGCTTATCTCCTCTCACGTGTTGATTCAGTGAATCCATCTGTGATGAAATATAGCACCATCTAAAACAGCACCAGCTGAGTCTCTTCATGCTAACAGGCTAACTGTTGTGTTGCTCATAATGATATCTGTCTGTCCGTCTGCTTCTATGGTGTCATCTGTGATGAATGGCATTCCTCTTTGTTTTACTGCCCTCTACTGGTCTGGTGGTGTAGTGCATAATCTTTTTATTTCCTCTATACGTCACTGGCCTGATTTGCACAATCTACCCGGGACTTCAGCCCGCGGTTGAAACACAGACAACAATGGGGGCACAGGAACCTTTTAGTTCAGGGGAAAGTAGTTCTGGGGGCTAAAAGACCCAGAACTCTTGGTGGAAATGCATCTTTTGGTATGAATAATTGGAAGAATGGAAGAAAATACGTACCTCAATTTTAACACCTCAGAAGAAAGAGGTGAACTTCTTGCCAAAACCGGTTATAGCTGGAGAAAACAGAGCGAGAAAGAGAGGTTAAAGGGTGTCATGTGAGAAGAAGTGAGAACCAAGCTGTAACCTCTGCTGGAACTGCAGTACCTCAAGTGTCCACAAGCCAAGTAGACCCCATTAAGCCTGTATTAAGAAGTCCTGTTTAACATCAGAATTTAACAGGGTTTGAGCTTGTGCAAGAAATCTCTATAAACCTTTACATCTATGGACTTCTCTTTGTCTGACCTGTGCTGACGTCCTTTTTTGTCAAACATCTCAACAGTACCTTGAGAGCATGTTCATTTTCAGGATGTGTGTATCCTTGGAGTCGTTTTCAGTCTTTGTTGTCATTTGTGGTTTCTTTAGTCCCATCTCTCATATCTCCCCATAGTTGTCTGGTATCATTCAAGAAGAGTTCATTTGCAAAAACAGATGTCTCCGTTTTTATAAATTTACAAAATGTTTCAAAAAATTTTTTTTTTCTATTAGCGAGGTCAGCGCCTGGGAGTTTTTCAAAATACCAGGAAAAACTTTTATCAAAATGAAGGATTAAAAACTCCTTCCTTTTGAGGTGACCAGAGACCAGGTCATCCCAAAAAACAGACCTATCTTACCCCCTTTTAACACTCTGAACCATAAATGATGACAGGAAGAGCTGCCTTCCTGTCCAGATCCCCTTTCTCCTGGTGTTTAACTTTTTCCAGATGTGTGCAATTAAATGCTTACTTCATCAGAAAAGGACTTATGGACATCGCCAGGAGAAAGGACGATATAAAATGTAATGCAATGAATATTTAACAATGTTGGTTTGCTGGGTTATGTCTTTTAAACTGTTTGTAACAGAAAGATGCACCCAGACATAGATGCACCCAGACATAGATGCACCCAGACATAGATGCACCCAGACATAGATGCACCCAGACATAGATGCACCCAGACATAGATGCACCCAGACATAGATGCACCCAGACATAGATGCACCCAGACATAGATGCACCCAGACATAGATGCACCCAGACATAGATGCACCCAGACATAGATGCACCCAGACATAGATGCATACTCAGAGACCCTCACACACACACACAGACCCTTATCTGTCCATCTAAATCAAGTTTTTAATACCTTTCTTCCCAGATCACACTCTAAGGGACAAGTTTTAGACATTTCCAAAATGTATATTAACACATGATTTTATAATTCTGAAGCTAAGATAAAAACTTTCATGTTGAGTCTTTGATAAGAATATTGAAATCCCCAGAGTTCTATGATGTATAATGACAAAGTTATGAAACATGTTTTAATTGTGTTTTCTTCCATGTGGTCAACACCGCCATCTAGAGGAGAAGACGTGGTAGATGTTGTATTGTGTAAACCCTGTGTGATAAGTTCTGTTAAGTTATTTTAACTTCTCACAAGTTCTGAAATCTGCATCCTAAGATAACAATCATCATTAATGAGAACTCATCTTTGACATTTAAGGTACGATGTATTTTCCCTGTGTCATAGATTACTTTGAATTGTTTGATTATGAAGAATTGTGCTTACTTTCACTTATCTTTTAAATCCATGACTTGCTTTAATCGAGGAATATGCATTGGTGATAGCTGTAGTGATATGTTTATATTCCAGAGAAGTTTGCGCAGTAATTATAATACAGATCCTTTATTCAGAGGCTGTTTAAAGTTGAAATCCAAAGGAGGAGGGAACCTAAATTTCAGGCCTCTCCTTAATTTCTCTTTTGTCCCTCGTGGTAATTCTAATTTTCTAGAAACCTTTTTCCGCTGTGAAACCAAACTCAGTGTTAATAATTTTACTGTAACCAAAGTAACTTCTTTAAGTTTATCTTTTATTCGACTAAAGTCTATTTTTTGTTTTAAGAACGTTTTTATTATTTCCAATCTTTTACACTAAAGCCACGCACAGCAAAGCAAAGCAAAGCTTGTCTTTTTGATAAAGACATTATTCTTAGTCTACAAGACTTCTTTTAATTTTTTTGACCACGAGTCATCACTCCCACATCTGGAGCAGCAGTCTGTGGACAAAACCACGTGACCACGCAACAGAACCAAGACGGGTACTCTGGGCCAGCCGATTCAAACCTCCTCTTCACGGCGCCATCGTCACGCCGAGAAACTGGAGCAAACTCCTCTGGACCCATCGGAGACTCGCTGACGGTTCTGGATGACAGTAAGACTGTTCCTGAATTTCTGTGGTCGAAGTTGATTTAGGCTTCATTCTGAAAGTCCCATATTATATACTATATTTCCAAATCAGAGATTTAAATGAGTGTCTAAAATTCTGCTTTAAACAACTAAACCAAATCGCTATCACCAAATCATATAGTAGTGTACTACTAGCTATCCTTGCTTAAAGGTATATTGGTCTGTTTGTCTGTTATTCATCTATGTTCATTATCTGCCATAATCATAATCTATTTATCATTCTATTTAAATTAAACTTCATACATTATAAAGGATTCTGTCTGTATATTCATTTCAGAGCAGGGTGGGCCAATGTGGTAAAGAATTCATGACTTCAGATTTAAAATGTACAAGACTGATTTTTATTTGGTCAATCATTAGTGTTCAATTTTCATAATTGATCACTGTGATTGATCCCCAGATTTTGACTCTGGGTGGTGCCCCATTGATTTATACGAAGAAAATGATTTGAAATATTAATTTCATTAAAAAACATTTTTTTATTAAAATTATTTTTGTTTTAAATGTTAATTTCATATTTTAATATCTGAATTACCAATACAACCCGCTAGACTAGCTTTAGGTATTATCAATCAATTGATGTTGGGTGGCTTTGGCTAAGTCAAAATGACATTACTAATCAGAGGTATCTTAACAATGTAACTTTATTAAAAATCTATATTAAAAAGAAATGTGTTATTTGAAAATGGACAGTCCCCTCCAACAGTATTGGAACAGTGAGGCCAATTCCCTTATTTTAGCTGTAGACTGGAAACATTTGGGTTTGACACCAAAAGATGAACATGAGACAAGAGATCAACATTTCAGCTTTTACTTCCCGGTATTTACATCTGGATCTGATACACAACTTAGAAGATAGCATTGTTTATAAAGGAACAGCACATTTTTAGGTGTGCAAAACTATTGGAACAGATACACTTAAAAATACATTAAGACTTAATATTTTGTTGCAAATCCTTTGCTGTTCCAATAGTTTTGCACACCTAAAAATGTGGTGTTCCTTTATAAACAATGCTATCTTCTAAGTTGTGTATCAGATCCAGATGTAAATACCTGAAAATAAAAGCTGAAATGTTGATCTCTTGTCTCATGTTCATCTTTTGGTGTCAAACCCAAATGTTTCCAGTCTACAGCAAAAATAAGAGAATTGGCCTCACTGTTCCAATACTTTTGGAGGGGACTGTATAAAAACAGAGACATCTGTTTTTGGAAATGAACTCTTCATAATTCATCTTTTGCATTCTTTGTTTTCATTTTGTCTGTTTCTAGCTGTCAGTCAGTGCTGCTTGAGGTTTACCCTTGGTATTCTCATTTAGTCATCAGTTAAAGTAAAGTCACTACTTTAAAAATCTTTGATTCTCATCAACAGAAAGTGTTGATAACGTTCCAACACGACCACAGTGTTTCATTATATAACATCTGATATAAATGTTGGAACTGATGTGTTTGTTCTACCGTCTCCCAGTTTGCCGGCCTGCTCAGCGGCTGCTCCCGGCAGGATCTTGGACAACATGCCATCTCCCTCCATGCCGGGCTGACCTGCTGCTGCACTGCCAATCCCTCCTGGTCTCGGAGCTGCCTTTGAGCCTGGATTCAAAAGCGGAGCGAGGGAGAGAGAGAGAGGATGACAGGAACAAGAAGAGGGAATGACAAGACAGAGGGATTCAGAAGACAAGAGGAGTCAGGATCCGTGCAGAGCTAATATTAGGAGGCATCTGCCATTGCACATATTTAATCTCATGCTGAAATCTTTTGGTGTGGAGTGCTCATTGCTCCTCTTGTAAAGCGAACAGCTAAAGCTAACATCAGACAGGTAGATTTGAGACCTGTTACCATCGCTAAGTCATCCATGACAGGATAACTATTTACTGACATCTGCAGACAAGACGACTGATCAGCTACATGACTCATTTCACTGAAGGGCCCCAAAAATAGACTTTGTATTCACTCCGGGATTACATTTGATATCAATGTGCTCTTTTGATAATGTGAGATAATATTATGATGACTGTCATGAGTTGCTTTTGGTTAGTTTGTGTTTTCCTTGTTTTGTAATCTGTCTTTGATTTCCTGTTTGATTTTCTAGATTTACCTTGTTGTGTTTCAGGTCTTGTTTCCTCCCTGTTTGTATTGTGTATTAGTTGTATTAGATATAAATTGACCCTATGGCTGTTTTCAAAACCGCCTGCTACATACTACTTATGAATGCAGTATGCAGTACGTACTGCATACTGAGTTTGAAGGTAGTCTGTAGTCTGACTGTTCTGCAGGATGCTGGGTCAGGCATTGCTGGATTTTTGGTTTCAGAAAGCGGAAGTAAACAACGACCCAGCTGATAGAGAAACTGCTTCTTTAGCATCACTTATGATTTAAAGAGTTAAGAAGTGCTTTATATGGAATTTAATCATTTTCACAGCACATAAAAACAAAGTGCTCTTGTTATATACAGAAAAAAGGAGAACGTTAGCGCTGTGCATTGTGGGAAACAGTACGTGAGGGAGACTGGTCCGCTGCAGACCGAGACATGTTCCTGAATCAGTACGACATCCGGGTAGTTTTGTCATACTGCAGATTCTTTTTCACATACTACAGGGGTTCCCAAACTTTTCAGCCTGGGACCCCCAAAATATAGGTACCAAGGACTCGCGACCCCCACTGTCCCTCAAAATGATTTAATGTGTCTTCATTTAGCTGGTCTGCAGAAAATGACCCTACCTATATGAGCATGTGTCTGTGTCTCCTGTGCTGTTATGAATGAACCTGCTGCTACTGATGCTTTTGATAATGAACTGTTCACTAACTCTAAACTTAGGAGTCATCTGGAAACAAAGAAAGGCAGAAAACTCATTACATTTTCTATTTTCAAGGTTTTATTTCAAGGTTAGCTACTATTTTTGTCTATATTATTTACTATAATGGTTAAAATGTACTGTTTTTAGATAACTTTGAAAAAAAAAAAAACATTCTGGAAGATATCTCACAACCCCCCATTTGTGTCTCGCGACCTCCAGAGGGTCCCGACCCACACTTTGGGAACCCCTGACATACTACACACTGAATTTAAAACAAAATCAGTAATACTGCTAGTATAGTAAGAGTTTTGAAAATAGCCTCTGCCTTCCTCATGTTATTTGTGATCCATGGCTGTTTCCGAAACCTCCTACTATACTAGCAGTACGTACTGATATGTCCAAAATTCAGTATGTAGTAAGTAGTATGTGAACAAGAGCAAAATCTGCAGTATGCCAAAACTGTCTACTGATACGGGAAAATATCTCAGTATGCATCGGACCAGTCTGCCTCACGTACTGTTTCCCATAATGCACAGCGCTCGTTCTGCTTTTTCTTTTTCCTCATTTTTTGACGGGGGGAATCCATTTTTGGGTGCTGTGAAAGTTATCAAATTACATATAAACTATTTCCTAACTTTTTAAATCATAAATGGATGCTAAAGAAGCATTTTATTTATCGGCTTCGCCGTTGTTTACTTCCGCTTTCCAAAACCGGAAATCCAGCAACGTCTGGCTCAGCATGCTGCATGACAGATCCAACAGAACAGTCATACTACATACTAAATTCAAACACAGTATGTAGTAGGCAATACCTACTGCATGTATGTAGTAGGCAATACCTACTGCATACTACATTAGTAAGTAGTATGTAGCAGGCCGTTTCAGAAACAGCCCATGTCTTGTGTTGTATTCCTTGTGTGTGTGTATTTTCACTTGTGTTTCCTGGTTTAGTTTTACTTCCTGCCCTTGTGTGTTTCCCTGATTAGCTTCACCTGTGTCTGATTGCCATGTGTGTAATTCAATTCTCTGTGTTCTCTTTTCTTTGTTGGATCATTGCGTCTTCTCCTGTGTTCCCTCAGTGTTTTGGTTTGTACCTCTTTTTATTCAACTCTAATCTTCACTGTCTGCAGGTGGGTCCTCGTTCCAGTTTCTAACGCAATGTGACATTACAGCTGTTTTAGGCATATGCAAGTGACCTGTGATAACACATGTAATTGAATATGAGCAATGACAGCATGTTATAACAACAGCAACTACTCATGTTTAGGAGTTATTTGTAGCTGAAGCTGGAAGTTTTTATTTTCACTTTTTGGAAAATGTATTCATATTTACACTACTAGTCAAAAGTTTGGACCCACCTTCTCATTCAATGTTTTTTTATTTATTTTAAGTATTTTCAACATTGTAGATTAATACTGAAGACATCTTCATCATGAAGGAAAAAGGGGGCTACTTTACAGAATGTAAAATATAAAACAGATTCTGCTTTGTTTAACACTTTTTTCTTCATTCAATAATTCCATATATGTTCTTTCATAGTTTGGATGACTTCAGTATTAATCTACAGTGTTTACAATCATAAGAATGAATACAAACCCTTGAATGAGAAGGTGTTTCTGAACTTTTGACTGGTAGTGTCCTTCTAAAGAGAACTACAGAAAACAGCAAAGTAGGATGAATTTTACTTAAGCTATACTTGGGTGTTCAAAGGAATCCATACTACTTCTTTTTGCACCATTACTGAGAATGAATTTCATTAGTCAGTTGTAAAAGTTGTCATTTTAGTCGCAGAGTGACTCACTACAGGCCTCCCCTGCCAATTACCCGAGAAACTTAACTCTAAATGAAATAACTGACTCCTTGTTACTCAGCCCACTCAGTCTGATCTGCAGCTTCGAAACAAACCCCCTCTCTACGCTCTCCACTGTGGAATTATCTGCAGATTAATCTCAGTTTACTCAACACATCACACACAGAGTTACATCACACATGCAGAGTGGAAAGCAGCTGGTGAGACATGGGCGTAGTGGGTGTCTCACTATGTGTGTGTGTGTGTGTGTGTGTGTGTGTGTGTGTGTGTGTGTGTGTGTGTGTGTGTGTGTGTAAAGATTACACTGTACCTATGCCTGTAAGCGGGGGCTGGGCTGCTTTGTTGGCCATGACGGGAGCTGCCTTTGCTCCGATAGCTGTTACTGGAGGTGTGTCGACTTTGGCCTTCAGAGAGAGAGAGGAGAAGAAAGCTCATTTAGTAACTCGTCACACTCACCCATTCACTGATGGTAGAGGCTGCTATAGTAAGGGACCATCAGTGTTGACCTCATTCATACACATTCACACATCGCTGAACTACAGAAGGAGCAGTTTGGGGTTCAGGGTCTTGCCCAAGGACACTTCGGCATGTGACTGCAGGAGCTGGGATCGACACACTCGCCATTCAGGACAGATCTAGTCTGTACTTCTCACTTTTACATTTGTACATACATGTGAATTGGAGAGAGGACAAGACAGGACAGCAAGCGAGAGAGAAGCCATGAAAGGATGGAGGGACTAGGTGGGGGTGGGGGTGGGGGGGCCGCTCCCTGAAGGTGTTGTGTTGTGACAGCTCACTAAATGACATGAAGGATGATCGACTGGCTGATGGGTTGTCAGCATGGTCAGCTGTCAGTGTGACGATTCATGTTGAAGAAAGACTGCTTGGAGGATCTTAGGATGTAATTGAATGATTAAGTTTTGCTGTTTTTTGATAAGAATATTACAAGAAGAAGAAATATATTCATCTGTAGTTCTAAGAAAGCATCATGCACATAATAAAGATAATCCCTGCCAACCAAAGAGGCCTCTGTCTCAGCGGATTCATTGGTTTCATACATACTGTATGTTTTGGGAATGCAAGCTGTGGAGGTTAATGGGGCGTTCACACCAAACGTGAAAAAAATCACTTGCGCGACTGAATTACATGTAAATGCCAATGTCAATGTAGAGATGCAAATAGATGCGAGTAGCAGTCTGGCGATGGAAATGGCGCGATTCGCCAGAGTTGAAATATCTAAATTCCCGCAAATCCATCACGGCATGATAGCCAATCAGCATGCAGATAACCCAGTGACGTGTGGTGTGACGTATGGACCAGCGGAGATTCATTCATCTGGAATATATGGAACACTTTGATTGTATCTCTGTACAGCTTCCCTGAACTCTGTGACTCTACCTGTTTTTATGGGATCAGGAATAAACAGGAGCTCACTGTGAGGACAGAGAGGGAGGAGGATTATCTGCTGAGTTGTGAAAACCTTTATCTGTCACTTGAATCCGGGTTGTAGTAGGAAGTTAGCTCTGACCACTTTAGCATAACCAGCTTCCCTATTCAATGTCCGCGAGCTCAACCATGTTGGACAACAACAGACTAGTGTGGCGTGGGAAAACGCCCCCCCCTTGTGAAACTGTGTGTCTTGAGCACTCGTGGTCTGTATCTGTGCGAATAGCACAAGCGGCAACCTCCAGTCTAAAAATATGAGTCCAATGTGGAAGTGTTAAAAACTGCAGTTCATCGAGGATCCGCTTGAGGCTGGCTCCGGAAGTACCGGAAGTCACATACACATGAATGGGAAAAAGACGATCTTTGCAGCATTAATAAACATGTTTACAGTCTGGTACAAAAGATGAGTGTAGTCTGGATAGCTCATTTCTCGATGTCCTCTCACTGTGAGGGGGCTGAATTTTTTTCTAATTCGGCAATTTCAAAGATATTCAGATTACTAGTCTTCCAATGAGAGGCACAACTGCCTGCAGGAACACTGCAGCTGTTGGCTAGGAGGCTCAAAGCCCGCCTCTTTACGTGACACTGGCTCCACAGAAGCAACATGGCTGCCGCCGCTGCCGATTGGCTTCAAAACAGCGTTCAGAAACAGATGGGTGACGTCACGGATACTACGTGCATATTTTTTACAGTCTAAGGAATAGCATGATCACTTGCGTCTGGTGTGAACGTGACATTGGAATCCTCCAGATCTGTGTTTTTCAAAGTGGGGGTCCTGACTGTTTCAGACAGCTGCCATGACTGATGCTGATAAGAGAGTTGCTGTGCCATTGAAAACTAGCGACCTATCTCCTCTTAAAAGAACACCGGGTGACCAGACTGAACATGACTCAGCTGCAAAAGAGCTGGCATCTTAAATTTGTCGGTATGAGCCAAGAGGCAAACTCTCCTTCCAAGAGACCATAACAACACTAAGTAGCTCGTTCAGTGACAGACTTCTTCACCCGCGGTGTCTCACGGAGAGATATTGCAGGTCTATTCTTCCTGCAGTGGTCAGACTCTATAACCAATAATATATATATATATATATATATGTTGTAAGATATGCTTATTTTTTATCTCTTTAATTTTAATTTTAATTGCTCTTAACTTTTTAGTAATTTCCCCGTTGTGGGACGAGTAAAGGACTATCTTATCTTATCTTCTTATCTTAAATATGAAGCCCATGCAGAAGTGTTAAAAACTGCAGTTCCTTGAACATCCACTTGAGGCTGGCTGCAGAAACACCAGAAACCACATACACACCCATTCAAAGAAGACGATCTTTACAGCAGAAATAAACATGTTTACAGTCTGGTTCAAAAAACAGTTTAGGTCTGAGTAGCTAATTTCTCTATCAGCACACACTGTACGGGTGTTTTTTTTTATAACTCTGTATTTTCAAAGATATTAAGTTTCTCCCAAATAAGGGCATGACTGACTTGATTGACACTAGCTGTTAGTGAAAAGGCTAAAGTCCGCCTCTTTACCTCACACTAGCTCGACTGAAGTTAGGTTGAGTTTAGCATTTCCAATATGGCACCCACCGTCGATTGGCTTCAAAACAGCTCTTCAAAAACAGATGGGTTACGTTGCGGATACTACGTCCATTTTTTATACAGTCTATGGTCTGAGCCAGCATACATAAAGTATTGCTTTACATCAAAAAGGAAGACTGGCTGTGATGTGACTGCTCATTGCTGCCACTGGTTTTATAAAATCTGTATTACATTACAAAATATTCAGTTAGGTAGTCGTTTTAAATGTCTAAAGGATGTAAATTCATTCTTCCACTCTACAAAACGAAGAAGACACATTTCCTCCTGAAAACACTGGACACATTTGTTTTGTCTTTTCAACCATTTCCACCTCATCTCTTTGCCTGAGTTGACTCAGTTGAGAATAGTTGATACCTGCTGAGTCATTGTGAGCAATTTCATGCTTTTGTATTGCTCTGTTAATTTGCATCTATGTGGCCTGTTGCAACAGCTCTGCATAAGCTGAGTCCTAAGTTAGGGTGTGAAGTCGTCACTAAACCATATGTTGAAACTAGTTTGTTTATAACTCAAGTTGTGTCGTTGTTTGGTTTCACCACAGAGACGTAAGGTTCATCTTAAATCGTGGAGCATAACATCCGAACTAATCATGACATTGGTATGACGTTTTCACTCGGCTTGGCCTTTGAATAGCTTTTTGTCTTGATGGGGTGTTTGTTAAAGTGCTAACTCCCGTTAGCCTCATTGCCTCTAAACAAGCTAACGGCTAATCATAACTAACATAACTCCTGTTAATCAACAAAGAGCAACATAAAGGTAAACTATGACAAAGCACTTTGATATGGTGATAATTAATCTATAGTGTAAAATAACAACAGTGACATCCAGTGGTGAAATTGTGAACTACAACATACGGTACATTAATATACAGTACTCTAATGTTGTGCAGATGAACAGTGATTATCTCCACTCGAGGGAAACTAAAGTGTGAGTTAAGATCAGAGTCATCGTACGTTTATTCCTCATGTGATCTAACACAGAGAGTGTTGTCCACACATCACAGCTGGTTGAACTCTCTGCTTCTCCTCATCCTTCACATGATCCTATCTTTGAAAACAGAGCGCCATGACAACCGGTCTGTTACGGAGGACTTTACATCTTTACTCAGAGGGAGGTGTAAAATTTAATTTGTAATTAATGTTAATGTTGGAACTATCTGAGCTGGTGAAGTGTTAAAGGTGACATATCATGCAAAATGGACTTTTTAATTGTTCTCAACCTGAAATATGTGTCCCTGTCTACAAACCCCCGAGAATGAAAAAAATCCATTCTGCCCCTGTTCTGATTTCTCCACCTTTCTGTAAATGTGTGTGAAACGAGCCGTTTCAGACTTCAGTGTTTTTGTTACGTAACAACAATATCCGGTCTGTAACTGAAGTCAGAGCTCGGAGCTTGTTCAGCCCATAGACTGTATAAAATAATACTGAATCCCTCCTCCGTTTTTCATTACCTGCACAAATGTGTGCTAACAAGGAGCTTAGGAGGGAGGCATGCTAGTTGTAGGCTGTCTTAATAAACACAAAGGTCGGTTTTACTCCCCACGTCTGCAGATTTGAAGATCTAGTGGATGATTTTTATTTATCATGGATAAGTGCTAGCGCTAATTAGCATAGCCACATAGCTACATGTCGTAGCTGTGTACCAAGACACACGTCTACATACTGACAAATAAAACAACAAGAAACACAGAATCTGTGACCAATCCTTCAGAAAGGTGCTGCTGCAGGCGCCTCTCCGTCAGGATCAGATTCTGGATCAGATTCAGAGGGTTGAAGTAACGTGATCTGTGAGCAGCCGTGTATATTCAGCCAACATGTAAACATTAGATCAACGTGCTGGACAGCCGAGGCACATCCACTTCCTGAGGGGGCGTGGTCAGAGAGAAAACAGAGTGTTCTGAGGAGGGCTGAAGAAGAGGGTTTTTCAGGCAGGCCAGAATCTGATTTCAAAGTGTTTTTTTGAGCTTAAACTTTAAAGACATGTTTTGGGGACCTCTTAGACCAACATATATTTATGAAAAAAGCGTGATATGTCACCTTTAAAGTAAAGTGTTAGAGTAAAGTCCATCCTGAATTAGAAATGACTTTCAAACTAGGCTACATCCGAACTTACGCACAGCTGGTGCAACCCAGTGCTGGCCTGAACATCTTAAACTAAACTACAGTGGTCAGCAGATGTACTGAATACATTAATGTGAGCTGCAGACCAGGTCTATTCCATTGTAACTGTTTAAATGAGTATATCTGAGCACAGGGAGTAGAGTTAGATTGCTCTTGTGTGTGTCTATATTGTTGTCCCTTATCTGTGCGCTCTTTGTGTGTCTCCAGTTTAAAAACACTTCCATTATAAACCTGATTTAACAGGCACTGGACTGAAGCCAAATAATCACATAATATTCAGCCTGCTTCTCCGCTCACTCCAGTTTGGCTCTGGCAAAGCTGAGGTGGTGCATTATGAGGCATCGCTCCCCTTATAGGATTTCATTATTTACAACTCCTTAATCAATGCGTTTAATTACACAAAGGACCAAACATAAAAGTTTAAGTGGATGAGTTTGCAGACTGAATAATAATTGTATGAAAAAATACCATTTTGTGTTTATGGCTTCCTGTCAGAGCTATTCCACAGCAGAGCTTTCAGAATAATTTCCCAGACACATTGCTGCATAATTTGATACCAGACCATATGAATTATTTCACTTGGCTTCCCTTCGGATAATACAACAATGCAGCAATATGAAAATCATGAACGCCTTTTAGGAGCTGGAGGAAATCATGAATAATTTGGGGATATTTATAATAGTGACAGTGGCTTTGTAAACATCATTGCCATTGCATTCATATGTCGGCTGGAGACAGACTGAATTCAAGAGGGGAGTCATGAAACTATGTGGAAAGTCATAGTTAATGTTACATTCAGGAGTTAAGACTCCTTTAGCCCACAGATTGACATGGATTAATGATCCGTGGAGGAAATGCAGGGCGGAATAGGTTTGGCAAGCAGACATTTGGAGTGCCAATTTCTTCAGTGTGTAGCAGACAGTGAATCAGCTACATTCAGTTATCAGCTGCCTCTGTGTTAATCTCAGTGTTAGATAAGGCCTGCCAACAGACACAGCAGAATATAAATAAACCATCAAAACTGGGAGGAGATGGGCCAGCTTCTGTCTCTGAGGGGGGCAAGATGGAGAGAAGGCATGAGCTGAGGGGAAGAGTGGTGTAAAGTCTGGGTGAAAGGAAATGTTATATTTGGATGTTCTTCTGTGCTTTAAACTGAAGTGATAGCTTATCTTTTTATATTCATAATGAATCCATCTTTCTTCAACAAGTAAACTTTTTAAAAGGTCCTAACACTCTTTCTTTAAGAAGTCTTCTTCTCTCACCATGGTGGCTGGTGCGGGTCCCGCTGGACCTGTCTGTCTGGCCTGCCCCATGGGTCCACCGGCTGGTCCCATCTGCCCGGGCTTTGCTTGGTTCTGCCCCATGCCCATGCCCATGCCCATGCCTTGTCCCTGGGCTGGGGACTGCTGCTGAGGACCAGTTGCTGCTGCAGCACCTGGCTGCCCTGGCCTGGCTGCTGATGTCTGGGCCTGCTGTTGAAGCTGAGTCCTCTGTCCTGGGGCCACATCTGTTGGGGCACCTGGACCACCCTGGCGCCCTGATCCCATTGGCCCGCCAGCTGGGCCCTGAGCACGGGAAGCACTACCAGACCTGGAGGAACCTGGAGGGAAAGGATGGATTTACTTTTTTCAACGAAAAGTTCTGGTTCAGGGTTAAAAAATGGCCCCTTTCTTACCAACATGGAGGTAAAAGAGAGGACCGGATTCAGCATTCACCTTTTACAGCTTATGATACAAAACATGATATCAGCTGAACCCTGCGGTCTTTAGTGTGTTGTCCAAACTCAGGGAATGAGTGACATGAAGAAGGATTTGCCTCTTTAGGTGTTATGTCCCTGTCAACAGTTTCTTGTCTTCTGTGCTTGTTGAAAAAGATCATGACTGATCGCCTGGTCAGTGAGGTCCATATTATTGGAACTCTTTATCTTGCCCAGGTTTATTTGCCTTTTACAAAGTTTATCTTTTCTAAAAGTATAATTTTTAAAAACAGCAGGTTTCATTTCACAAGATTTTGTTCTTTTTTTTTTGAAGGCTTCAAAGTTTTAAATCATTTTAAAATATTGCGATTGGGGGCGCTGGTGGCCTAGCCGTCTAAGCAGCCCACATACAGAGGCTATAGTCCTCGTTGCAGAGGTCGCCGGTTCGATTCAGGGCTGTGACCATTTCCTGCATGTCTTCCCACACTCTACTCCCCACATTTCCTGTCGCTTTTCAGCTGTCCTATCTAACAAAGGCAAAAGTCCCCCAAAAATATATTACGATTGATAGGTAAGGCAGCACAAAAGAGAGGGTGACATGCCACAAATGTTGTAAGCAAAGATGGAGTCGGTGATTTAATGAGAACAGTGCCAGGAACACAGCCACAGCTCTGCCCTGGGAGGGAACATTTATCTGAAAGGAACGCTCGGCATAGTTAATTAAAAACTGTTGATCCCTGAGGGGACAGTTGATTGTAGAGGAGAATCAAACTCAGGCTGAACAACAGGGGAAATTAAATGTTCCTGCTTTCCTGCCTCCAAGGAAAGAAATATATATCACAGGTAATTTTCCAAAGATAACAACTTGTGATAGCTCTGATGATAATCAAGAGTGTATTATAGTTTAACAAATGTGTGAAGGTCTTTGGTAAACAGTTATAAAAATGTCATTTCACATATTCAATATCTTTCATGGTCCTCTTTAACAAGTGACTTCCTGTGGGTTTGGCTTGGTGAACTCAGCAGAACTCAAAAACTTTTATAAAGTCTATTATCTCCCTCTATCCCTCTCTCCAACACAGTCTCAGCAGATGTGTGTCTAACATGAGTCTGGTCCTGCTGGAGGTTTCTGTCTGTTAAAGGAACTTTGTCCTTGCCACTGTAACTTGCTAAATGCTGCAAAGTGCTCTGCTCATGGTGGATTAAGATGAGATCAGACTGAGTCCTGTCTGGAAGATGGGACTGGATCTGATCCGACTTGATGTGGGGTGTTTGTTAATAATAGAACATAGAGTACGGTCTAGACCAACTGATTTGGCGCTACACAAATAAAGATTGATTGATTGATTGATTGATTGATTGATTGATTGATTGATTGATTGATTGTTATTTACTGAAACTACACTCACATGCTTTCTTAGTGTGGCCTAAAATAAAAAAAAATAAACAAATAAATAAATCTGGTGTGAATGATGGAGAACCCCAAGGCTCTGTTCCTGTCCCTCTTTTTTTCCCTTGGCAAAATTATACGCAGTCCCTGGAATTAAAATCTGTTTCTACAATGATGATTCTCAGGTTTCAGTGCCTTTCAAAGGCATAACATCTCCCACCACCTATTTGAATTTTGGTGACATTTTGTTGTCAAGTTTGCAATGTGGGACTTGTACCAATAGCCTAAAACAATTAGAATACCACAGACCAAATTTAAACCAAAGCCAAACATACATTTTGACCATATAATGACAGTGGGTGCTTAAAGGTGACATATCATGCAAAATGGACTTTTGAATGGTTCTCTACCTGAAATATGTTTCCCTGGCATGTCTACAAACCCCCCGAGAATGAAAAAAATCCATTCTGTCCCTGTTCTGATTTCTCCACCTTTCTGTAAATGTGTTTGAAACGAGCCGTTTCAGACTTCAGTGTTTTTGTTACGTAACAACAATATCCGGTCTGTCACGGAGTCAGAGCTCGGAGCTTGTTCAGCCCATAGACTGTATAAAATAATACTGAATCCCCTCGCCCGTTTTTCATTCCCTGCACACGTGTGCTAACAAGGAGCTTAGGAGGGAGGCATGCTAGTTGTAGGCTGTCTTAATAAACACAAAGGTCGGTTTTAGTCCCCACGTCTGCAGATTTGAAGATCTAGTGGAGGATTTTTATTTGTCATGGATAAGTGCTAGCGCTAGTTAGCATAGCCACATAGCTACATGTTCATAGCTGTAGCTGTGTACCAAGACACACGTCTACATACTGACAAATAAAATAACAAGAAACACTAAATCTGTGACCAATCCTTCAGAAAGGTCCTGCTGCAGGCGCCTCTCCATCAGGATCAGATTCAGAGGGTTGAAGTAACGTGATCTCTGAGCAGCCGTGTATATTCAGCCAACATGTAAACATTAGATCAACGTGCTGGACAGCCGAGGCACATCCACTTCCTGAGGGGGCGTGGTCAGAGGGAAAACAGAGTGTTCTGAGGAGGACTGAAGAAGAAGGTTTTTCAGGCAGACCAAAATCTGATTTCAAAGTGTTTTTTTGAGCATAAACTTTAAAGACATGTTTTGGGGACCTCTTAGACCAATATATATTGATGAAAAAAGCGTGATATGTCCCCTTTAAACATGCTGGCCAACTATCCATAGAGGTCAGGCTCTGAGAGGTTTTTCAATAACTCACAAATGTAAAGAAATGAGTTATTACTGATGTCTTATGACCATAAATTCCATCCTGCAGGATGCCAGCAGGCTGCTTGGCCTCTGTAATAACCTTCCAGTTGACATCAGTCTGACTCTATTGAGCCAAACTTACAAGTTGTGTTGCAGGTTTACCTCTTGGTTGAGTCTATGCTTATCCAGGTAACGTTAATACCAGGATGTAAATTTTAAGTATTTTCCGTGATTCCTTCTTGGAAATGCTAATGTTCAATATCGATTAATCCCCAAAAAATAATTGAGTTTTCTTAGGTCAAAAACAAGGCCAAATAAGTTGTTTTTCCCTAAATTATATTTTTCACAGCAGCAAAATGAATATAACTGATGGTATTGCATACGGGTACACGTTTAACACTGATTAACAACGATCAGGCTCAAAAATAATTTTCTTATATATTCTTAACTACTAACAGTAAAGTACTTCAGACTCACACTGTTTAGGTTTCTGTCTACTCGTTCTTATTGAGAAAAATGAGTATGTTAAGTGTCAGCCTGGAGTCCAGCTGCAGAAAAGCTTAGACAGCTCTGATGTTGCTGCTCTGCAAACATGGCGTACAACCAATTCCCACCAGTCTGATGGCTTTGTATCCAAAGGTGGGGAAATGTCCTGTTTAAAGTCATCAACCTTCTTGTCCGTGTCCTTGCCGGCAGCAGTTGTGTATTGATCGTCTTTAAAAAGCGCTTCACCTTTAACAGCTGATTCACATGGAAACATGCTTTAAACTTAAAACACCTCCCTGATAGTTGAGTGTAATATGAGACCACATAATGTTTGGTCCATGTGACGGAAAATTGAAAACAAAAATGCATTTTTTGAGTAATTTCCTAACAATCAATGAATCGATGAATTGCTTACATCCCTTGTTAACACTGTTAGCGGCCAGCCTTTTGAAGCAGCAGCTACAGTGTCTATTGTTTGTGTCATACATTGAGGCAGAGAATATTCGTATATCATATATAGTTTATCATCAGCTGGTTGTGCACACAAGTGAGCTAAGACGATTAATTTGATGCTGCTATGGACAGAGGGGCTCGTTGGTGGAATTCACACTTTGGGATGGTGTGGTACTCATACCTCGTCCAGCCTGAAGTGGCCCTTTAACAGTAAAGTCATATAACATTATCACCGTCTTTCACCACCCCTTCCCCTATCAAAATAATGAAGCCCCTTTACCCACCTCAATTTAATAAGCCTTCTTATCTGACTATTTCCACAGCAATAACATTACTTTTAACAGAGTATGATATATTTATGGGAGCAGTAGTTTCCCTTGAGTGAAACATTTTAGTGCTCTTGTTCTGTAGAAATAAGCCTTTTAATTATCAAGTTATGGACCCATAATTTGTTTTAAATGAAGACCTTTTGGCACCATATCTTCTTCTGGATATTTTCCAGACTTTCTGCTGCACAGAATCTGAATGAGGTAATGTTACAGCCATGAAAATGATCACGCAATTTACTTTTGAATGATATCTCTTCCTGCTTCTTCTACATGTTTGAAATGCACGATGGTATCATATGGATATAGTTATACATCTTTCTCTCAATGGTCAAATAGACAGGCAAATAAAAAATATGTCCATAAACATAATTAAACAACACTTAGCTGGACAACATCTCTTTTAGAGTTATAGTTCTAACAACATGTTCCTTTTCATCATCTAGGTAGAGCTTTAATGCTGTCAGGCTTACATAAAGAGTACTGTTCTAAGGTAAGTGTATTGGTAACATGTGTACCTGGTGGTTGGCCCTGCATATCTCCTGGCGGCTGGGACTTGCTGCGTGAGGAACGGTGTGGGTCCCCCTGTCTAGAGGAACGCTGACTGTGGTGATGCCCAGATGGATCCCGGGAGTAGTCAGCAGAGTGGTAAGCTCCAGACCTTGACTCGCCTCGCCTTCCTGAGGATGATGAACGTCCTGAAGGGTCATGGCGCATTGATGGGTCTTTAGGGTGCGCCTTAGAGGACCTGGAAGCTCTTTGCTCATCTGAATGACGTGATGAGGACGTGTGTCGGCCAGAGCTGCCGTGGTGTCTGTGGTCGCGGGATGCAGAGTGTCGCCCTCCTTGGCCATACTCATCCTGGGGCCATAGGTCCTCCTCAGGAGGCTCATCATAATCATGGTAGGTGTGTTTTACAGCGTGGCGGCTCCTCCCAGTTGAGTGACCGTAGTGTCGCGAACTGGTGCGTGGCTTCTCAAACCAGTCCGTTTCTTCTTGGCCCAGATGGTAGGCTTTGGAAACCGAAAGCAGATCACAGTCAATCTCCATGTCGTTTGGAGACAGCGGCATGCAGGCTGAGAGAAGGAAGGAGGCAGGAAGAGAAGACCAACCGCATGCAAAAGAAAAGAATAGGAGGGAGAAGACACAGAAAGAAAGGCAGAAATAAAAATAAAATTTCTACACCCATGCAGAATACACTTCACATCACTTCCACACATTACAAGCCAGTATTCACTAGATAAAAGAAACACTGCAAAACTGACACTTCCAGCTGTTCTTTATTTATTAGCTAATTAGTTTCAACTCCATTTAAAAGCTTTATGCCATGGAGGGAAATGTACTTGCACAAATCACCGTTCTGTGAATACAGTGTCAACACTTTATTCCTGTTGTGATCTTTATGCAAATAAGAATGTTTTCTTTGTTTGGCACTGAGCCCATACTGCTGGCCCTTTGTGAAAGATAAGGGGAAAGAATAGAACTGATTGTGGCAGAACAGTTTTGCAGTGTAGACAAAGAATTCATGAACCAAAGCACATGTAAACAAAACCTCAATGACACAGATATAATTGAAGACAGAATCCTGTAAAGGAAAAACAGTGCTTCGGTGTCGTGCAAAGGAGACCTTTCAAGTGACTCAGAGTGTAGCGAACGAAGAAAAGCACCACGCCGAAGAACCATGCGAATATCGGACAGACAGACGACTGGACGAACAGGCGGAAGGACGAACAGGCAGGCAGACAGACAGACAGCAGTCCACTGATATTAGAGCTCCAAGTGGCTCTCAGGAAGAAGACAACATCAGCATGCAACAACTATCTCTTTCTCTTTTTTTTCTTTCTCTTTCTCTAAGCCTATCCCTGGGTGGGGGACGTTTAGATAAACGGTGGGGGCAGTAGTAGGTAGTGAGACTGTGTGGGCATTCAGCTCCCACAATTACCTTCACTGTCTGACACAGCGCAATGATAATCGTCTATTATGTATGTATCTTCCGATTTGTAGACGTGGGTCCGGGGAAGGTCCCGTATGTGGTCTTGTACATCTGGGAGCGAGTGGCTGGAACCATATTGGCCATAATAGTACTGATATTTACTGCTGCGGCTGTCATATGGGTCGGGACCTAAGCTTGATGATCGCCCGGAACCCATAAACCTCCCCAGAGGACTGAGTGGGCTCTCCTCTTCAGAGTACTGGCGAGTTGGGTGGCGCCCTCGGCTATAGCCAGATCTGTAGGAGCGATCGTCCCTCTCGTAAGATCGGCTGCGATACCCAGGATAGTCCCTGGCTGAGATCTTGTCCATGCCGTAGCCGGTGGAACGGGAGCGGCCGGTGGAAGTATAATAAATCCGATCGTCCTCCTCCAGTGAACCGTAGCATCGACTAGTTTGACTGGTGCCACTGCCGCCATTGTAAGCACTCCTCTTAAAGCCATAATCCTCTATCAGCTGGCGCCCTCGAATGTGAGCGGCGGTGTAAGCCCCACCTGCTGAGGAATAAGAGGCCAGGTCTGCCTCCACATCCCGAGCCTCTTCAATAGGGGAAAACTTCGAGATTTTTTGCTCGATGCTCCCCAGTTTTCTGTGCTTGCTGCGCTTGGTGGACATAACAGCAGGAGCCAGAAGGCTTCTAGAGGAAGACGAATGTTTCTGTACCCCTGAGCGGATGCTGCCGTGTTTGCAGTCGAAGTCATAGTAATAGGGGGATCCCCCACCCGTGCTAGCGCTCACGCTGCTGCTGCTGCCCCCTAGAGGTCCGTGCCTGTAGCTGCTCTTACCCCTGCCATGGTGGTCGTACAGGTCTTCCTGCATCGCTGCTTCTTCTTCAGGTGCCCTGCCGTAAGAGGAGCTGCCAGTTCCCCCACGTGTCGTGCTGCCAATGGTGCTGCTGTGGCCATGGATGTCGCCTGGATAACGCCCACTGCCGCCATGATGCATCATGTCCCCCGTCATCGTGCCCAGCCCATCTTTTGCCGTAAGCTCACTTACATCATCAATCATCATGTAGTTCCTTGGGATGCTTTGCTCTAAGCCAGGAGCCCCATACATCCCATCTGCAGTGCTGTAGGTAGAGGGACTGTCTACAGAGTGCCCGTAGGCATTGGACACTGTAGCGGTGTATTGTCCGTAAGAGCTTGCTGTGGTGGTAGTGTAGCCATAAGTATTAGCAGTGGTTGTGGTGTACTGGCCATAAGAACCAGCTGAGGCTGAGGTATACTGGCCATAAGTGCTTGGTGGCATGGTAGAGTACCCACCGTAGCTGCTGGACACTGGTGCTGAGCCATAGGGCCCATAGGAGCTGGCCATGGTTGTGGATCCAGTGTACTGACCATAGGAGGGGGCACTACTGGAATAGGTAGCATCCTGGGCTGTTGTAGTTACCACAACAGTTGGGTTGCTGATCGTCTCATAGTTGGTGGGCATCTTGTGCTCCAGGTCAGCAAGTGAAGTCTGCCTTGGTCTTCCTGGATGGACTGTCAGGATATCAGCTTGGGGCTGCCCAGGGTACGGGGTGGTCTGGCTGGGGTAGGAGGACACAGCACTTGGATAGGGTGAGCTGTGGGTGGGGTATGGGGGCTGACCAGGTGGTGCAGGCCCAAAACCTGTATGGCCTGGCCCAGGCTGAGGTGCAGCTGGTATCCCAAGGTCTGTCTGGGGGTATGGGGGTTGAGATTGGGGGTAGGTGTGAGAGGGGTAGGATGTTTGAGACTGGTAAGAAGGTCCTGGAGGAGGGGCGTGGCTCTGGAGAGGTGTGGGCTGTGGCAGTGCCTGGGACTGAGACACTGTCGGATAGGGTGGCTGGTTGAATGTGGCGGACTGGTATGGCAGACTTGATTGCTGAGTCGGTGCTGGTGGTTGGCTCTGGGGGTACTGACAGGAGAGGAAGGAAGAGGTTGGTGGGTACTGGGCAGATGTGTTTAGGTCACTGGTGAATTGGCTGAGAGGGGCGGTGCTTGGCCTTGTTGACAGCAGACCATTGGTTTCATGGGATGCAGCTGCAGCTGCCAAACGCAAGTTATTCAACTCACTATCAGACATGTAGTCCCTAGTGTCCCCCATACACCTCAGATAGGCAATATCCCTCCTCTCCCTCTCCTTGACCAGTGTCTCTTTCCTTTGATGGATGCCCAACTCAAGGTATCTAAGTTTAGCATCAATCTCTTTCTCTTCCTCCTCCAGTTCAGCTTGTTGCTTCCTCAGCTTGGTTGACTCTTGCTCCACGGCCTTCAGCTCATGGGTAAGGTCTTTGAGGAGGCTGGCCTTTGCGGCAAGGCCAGACCTGGAGCTGGGCTTGAGGCTGGGCACGGAGGGCAGGTAGACCTGTTGAAGGGCAGGTGTCATCATGGGCAGATGAGCTGCTGTAGTAGTCTCATCCGGAGGAGGGCTGGGCAGGGTTCTCTTGACCTTGCGGAGCAGCGAGCTCTGCTGTAGAGCTGCCAGCTAGAATGAGACAAAGAGGGAGGGAGAATATGGGGAGGCATAGACCCATGGAAAGAAAGGGAATCGAAAAGGGTGGAACGTGTGGAGAGCGGAACAAGTGAAAATGGAGGGAATGGAAGACATTTATGGAAATCAAATGCAAACATGAGATAGACAGGGACACAAGATGAGGGAAGACAGAGGCAGATGAATCAAATTGAAGACAAGATAAATAAAATGAAGTGTGACAGAAAACAACATCAATGAATAGCAGAGAGAGAGAGAGAGAGAGAGAGAGAGAGAGAGAGAGAGAGAGAGAGAGAGAGAGAGAGAGAGAGAGAGAGAAGAATTGAGATATTAGGGTTAGGAGAGGTGTATGTAAGAAGTTAGAAGAAAAATAAAATATGAAATAATAATGGAATAAAGAGGCATAGAAAAGAAAGGAGGAGTGGTAGTAATGGAAAGACATTGCAGTAATAAAGTTAAAGCCGGTGACAGGATGGATGATGTTCACAACAGATAAACAGAACAACAGGAAGAGGAGGAAGAACAACTCAAATTGAGAAAAAGGGTCAATGAACAGAAGAAACAAGGAGATGATGCGACAACAGGGAAATACAAGGGAGACCAAGGAGACACAGAAAGACACAGGGACAAAGACAACAGGAAACAAGAATGGAGCTTGTGTTAGAGGACATGGAAAAACATTTACATTAGTGGAATTTGTGTTGCATTCATCTATTTATTGTTGTTTATTTATTACTACATACTAAAGCCAAGCTCAGAACAAAGATTGAGGAGAGATAAAGCTTTTATAACCCTAAAATTCAAAATGCTAATTTTAAATGTAAAACACATTTCAAAACAGTTGGAACAAAGGCATGTTCACAACTGTTGTGCATTGTGAACGACACTCTCAAACAAAACTGTAAATGTTTGGGATTAGAGGAGACCAGCATCTGGAGATTTGAAAGTGAAACATTGTCCCATTCTTGCCTGATAGTTGATTTCAGCTGCTCAACAGTTAAGGGTCTCCTTCTCTGTCATATTTTGTGTCATGATGCTCCAAGTGTTTTCAATGGGAGTGAAGTCAGGACTGCAGGCAGGCTAGTTTAGCACCTGGACTCTTAAGAGCCATGCTGTTGTGATATTTGGAAAATGCTGTTGGCATCTCCTTGCTGTATTATATAAGTAAATGGTAAATGGTAAATGGAGTTATACTTTCTAGCGCCTTTCTAGTCTTTCTGAGCACTCAAAGCGCTTTTACACTACTCGTCACATTCACCCATTCACACCACATTCACCCACTGATGGTAGAGGCTGCTACAGTAAGGGACCATCAGTGTAAATCTCATTCACACACATTCACACACCTCTGAACAACAGAGGGAGCTGTTTGGTGCCCAAGGACACTTCGGCATGTGACTGCTGGAGCTGGGATCGAACCGCAAAACTTCCAATTGATGGACGGCCTACTCTACCCACTGAGCCACAGCCGCTCAGTAAGGTCTTCTCTGAGAAAGGCATCACCTGGATGGCAGCATATGTCCTGTACTTATCATGTGTAAGTATGCCCCGCATGTGTAAACTAGTCATGCAATGGGCACTTATACATGCCCATACCATCAGGGATGCAGGTGTTTGAACTGTGCACTGAAACCAAGTGCTGTGGTCCCTCCCCTCTTTATAGCAGAGGATGGAGTATCCATGATTAACAGAGTGTCAAATTTTGATTTGACCACAGGACAGTTTTCCACTTCACCTTAGTTCATCTTATGGGGCTAGAGAAGACACATGTGTTTCTGGATCATGTTTAAACATGGTTTCCTCTTTGCATGGTGAAACGTTAAATTGCTTTTGTGGATGCAGTGACAAGCTGTGTTCACAGACAATGGATGAGCCCATGCAATGACTCCCACTGCAGAGTCATGTCTGTTTGTGTTGCAGAGCTGCCTGGAAGCCCAAAGGTTATGACCACTGAGTGTCACATATCAGCTTTGTTCCTTTTGTACAGAGCTTTCTCAAGATTTCCTGTTTTTATGTTGTACCATAGTAGATGAAATCCTGAAATTCTTTGCAGTTTAATGATTAGGAGTGTTATTCTGGACCTGCTGAACTATTACCCAGTCTCCCAGAGTGGTGAACCTTTTCCCATCTTTACTTCTGACAGACTCAGCCTCTCTTGGTAACCTTTTTATACTCAGCCATGTTACTAACCTCATGCAAATGAATGCAATTAATCAGCGCCTACATACACATGTCTTTTTCACATTACACACATTTTTCAGTGTTTTGTTTTCTGTCCTAACTGTTTTGAAATGTGTCGTTTGGCATCAAATTTAAAATGAGCATTTAGCATTTTTTCAGTTTCACCAATTGATACGTTTTGTTTGCTCTATTTTTGATTAAATATAGACTTTTATTAATTTTCATGTCATCAAATTCTGTTTGAATTCATATTTTACAAAGTGGCCCAACTTCTATGGATTTGGAGTTTTCGAATATAACAAAAACTGGGCAGTCTCAGTTGGACATTAGCTAATTGATAGCATCACCTGCAACTAAGCTTGTCAAATTACAAATAGATGATCAATCAGCTTGTAGAAAACTCAGCTAGTCAAGTCAAACGCTAAGTGTCAGCTGGTAAAACATGCCTGAAAAGAGCAAATGAAATCGTATGAGTAGTTGAGAGACAGCCAAGTTGGTATGAAAACCTAAAGATATGGTGAGTCAAATTTTTTTGGTTCTGCTCTCCTGAATCAACAAGCAAGGAAGTAATTGTGTTGAAGCAAAAGAGCCTAATGAGTTAAGCAGAGAAACAGAGAAACAAACATTTTCTACATTGTTTCATCATTAACCTCTAAAACAAGCTCACCCCTTCTCACAGCCCTACATGAAAGGGACATTGTATCAATGCATCCCAAGCACAACCTTCATAGTACTTCTTTGGCATCTCTGCTCTGTATGTGCATGTGTAGCTTAGCCTTGCCCTCCCCCAGACCTGCAGCACTGTGTTACAGACTTTATTCACTACACAGAGAAAACAACAGAATCCACATCTTGGATTGTTTAGGATGTTGTAGATTTGCAGATTGCTACCAGTGTCAAGTTTTAACTCATCCTGTAAATCCTTTAGTCTAAACTGGCTTTTATGCAAACATTTAAAATCATTTGGAACTTTTTCACTTGGATTTTGCTTTTCAGATATCAAGATGTTTTTGTATTTATTCAGAATTTAGACCAATCCTTTGTTGAGTTCTGTGTTCACTTGAAGCTATAGCTTAGAAAAGTGGTCTTGGTCCACTTGAAACTGAACTTTGATGCAGTAACAGTATTACAGGACTGGATTGTGGAATCAAATGGAAATTAATGGCATAGATAAAAGCTGAGCAAAACAATCTTATGTCATTAAACACTTACAACTGTCAAGGGCTAAACCTCTTACTATTTATTGGAAGGTTGGCAGTGTCTTAATTGCTCATTTAGCATAGCAAATATGCCTTACACAAATGTCAAATATCAGTTCTTTGGAACAAACCGCAAGCTCTTTTTGTTTCACTCAAGATAGAGACAAAGAGACTATCATTTGTAGCACATTACAATTTTAGCTGCCCAAAATATCATAAATCTTAACATATTCACTCTACTTAAGTATTCAAATTGAGTTAGTTGTAGGTAAGCTGTTGGCAGCTTTCTGCACCGCAGGTTCCCACCAATAATTCATACGAGCAGCAGATTGTTCCATTGTGTTCCCCTTTTTACAACGCTATTGTTCCAGACTTGGTGTCACTTTATTTAAGAACTGAGGAATGGGTGGAATTAATAAGGTCTGCAAAAAATGGTGATAACTGAAAAATCCACAAAAAGGGAGTTAGTCATCAGAGAAGTCCTAAGAAAAGCACTCATGTTACTCACATAATAGAAAACAGGTACAAAGAGGAACCAGGACGTGTTTTCAATCCAACAATCAGGCTACAGAGACGTCAGTGTTCAGGCCTGCTGGGTTTGACTCAGCTGAATGACATAAAGTGCTTCACAATGAGCTAGATGAGAGGTGGAGTGTTACCTGGGGCCTTTGTATAAATTTGTAAAAACAGATTCTGGTCCCGTTGAGCTTTCTTATTTGTTGTACATCGTTGGTTTTGATGGATAATTTGATGCTGCAGGAGGCCCTGAAGAATAATAAACCTTATGGACTGTGCCACAGGACGTTTTTACTGTATGAAGATGTGCTGTTTCGGTGAAACATTTCACCTGGTTGTTATTTGGATGGAGGCCTCTGCTCCATGAAAAACATTTTATGTGCTTGGCTGTTTTGTAGAGTTGTGATGACAACAGTTCTGATTGCTTAATACTGATAATTTGAATACTGGGTTTTGATCTAATCTTTAAATCCAGAATAACATGGGTTTCATTATAGACAAGGTATTACTAGCTCTACCAACATTGACCAGATATATGCAAGAATAAGAACTTATACAGCCTTTGATTTGAAACCAGTGGAACTGCTCGCCCTACAGTTTATCACAGCTTCCAAGAAGACTACTCCTGTGGTGTCTGAACTATAAAGGCTTTTGGACTTGGTAAATGATAAATAGACTTGTACTAACATTATATGCTTTTCTAGCCTAAGCTAGTATAAGCTTATATACACTACTCAGAAGTAATGGCTCTACTTTTGCTTGTTTTCACATTAAGAACAGTTTTTAGACAACATTGGTTCTTTTTAATTTAACTTGGGGTCATTTTATTAATTTGTCAATATATAGTTTACCACTACCTGAAGGATAACATGTTTAACACCTGCTTTAAACAATGCCCCCCCTTGTACCTACCTAGTTTCTGCCCTGAATCTGAACCTCTATGAGTCTACATTCATCATTTAATGCATGCTAAAGTGCGCATCACCAGTTTGAGTGACTTTACCTGGCTCTGGAGTGCATGTTGTTGATAGAGGGTCAGCCTGGCCTTAGTGTGTTCGTCCGTGGTGGGGCTGAGGGGCTTGGGGTCAGACATAGACCTCTGAGTGCTCTTGATGGGTCGGGGCACCGAGGGGTGTCGCTGGGGGGACTCAGCTGTATAGGACTTCTGCTGAGGTGTGACATGGGCCTTGTTCAGCCTCTCGCTGGACAGGGAATTCTC
This sequence comes from Notolabrus celidotus, assembly GCF_009762535.1. Classification (NCBI taxonomy): domain Eukaryota; kingdom Metazoa; phylum Chordata; class Actinopteri; order Labriformes; family Labridae; genus Notolabrus; species Notolabrus celidotus. Next base: position 2,177,902 of record NC_048282.1, read on the forward strand.
CAGGAGGCGATGAGGAGACACTGGAGAGACCGGAGAGTAGAGCACCTGTGGGGATTTGGGAGTATGCTGCTGCCGGATGATGCTGGAGATGGACTCGTTGTGGAGGTGGTTGTGAGGCTGGTAATTGATGTCAAGCGGGTCGGGGCGACGTCGCTCAAACTTGGCTGCATTTGCTGCGATTTGCTGCTGCTGGCGCTGCTGGGTCAGAAGGTCTGCAGAGCTCAATTGTTGTGTTCCACTACTGGTAGAGGAAGAATATGGACTGACTGTGGTCGGTATACTGAGCTGGGGGGCTACAACAACCTGTGACTGGGCTTCAGGGTCAGTCTGGCATGCTAAAGACTGGCCTTTTTGGGTCCGCTCAGGACCAGAGATGTAGTGCACGATCTCTACTTTGTTTGGGTCTGGTAATGTCACATGGATCGCTGGGGAGACTCTTCCTAGATGCTCCACTTCTGTCTGACAAGACATTTCCCTGATGGTCTGGATGGCGATACTTGAGGACACCATCTTGGGAGCGTCGGTTTTGGTATCAGTGGCCGTGGTACTGGTGGCGGCAGAGCTACCACTGGCGGCATTGGACTCAGTGTGACGTGAGAAACGGGAACGTCTACGTCGGACCGGCTGCCCGGTCTCGGCCTTGTCCTCATCATCATCTGTCTGGACAGAGCAGTCAACACTGCGACCACGTCTTCTGGTGCGATGGCGCATCATGTACCTGTGATGTGGAACAGAGAGGATGAAATTAATAAGGGTGAAGGTTGGGTTATTTCTTAACCCAACATTATTAAGTGTGCAGGCTGTGACATACTGACTGGGTGAAATTGTTTGATATCAATAACAGAACAACTAAAACAAAGCCTTAGTCTCCTGTATAATCCACATACACATTCCTCCACCATCAAACCCACCTCCACACACACTCTTGAATACCACCCCACCAACACACAACACACACACACACACACACACACACACACACACACACACACACACACACACACACACACACACACACACACACACACGTCGTTACCTCTCCTCGCCATCTTCATCATCAGTTTGCACACAGCTGTCCACAATCCTGCGCGGGGAGCTGTAAAACACCACGCTCTCTCCGTCCATGCTGTCTCTGCTCAGCCTGGTCATGGAGCTGTGTTTCCTCATGTTAGACCTGGTCTCCATGTGCTCCTCTTGGCTTCTGAGACACATCTCTGATGAGGAGTTAGGGAGGGAACGAGAGCCTATCTGGGAGTCGCTGTAGGGGTGCAGAGGCTGTCCGTTCACATCCAGCTAGAGAAACAATCCACCAAAAAAGGTTATTATCAATATTTTATGTTTTTGAACTCAAACATCTACCACAACTGATTACACACACCTCATTTTCTTTGCATGTCATGAGTTCCTTTAGTTTAAAAGTGACATATTACGCTCTTTTTCATCAATATATATTGGTCTAAGAGGTCCCCAAAACATGTCTTTAAAGTTTATGCTCAAAAAAACACTTTGAAATCAGATTTTGGCATGCCTGTAAACCCCTCTTTTTCAGCCCTGCTCAGAACAGTTGGTTTTCTCTCTGACCACGCCCCCTCAGGAAGTGGGTGTGGCCTCAGATCTCCAGCATATTGATCTAATGTTTACATGTTGGCTAAATATACACGGCTGCTCACAGACCCGCGTTACTTCAACCCTCTGAATCTGATCCAGGATCTGATCCTGACGGAGAGGCGCCTGCAGCAGGACCTTTCTGAACCATTGGTCACAGATTTAGTGTTTCTTGTTGTTTTATTTATCAGTATGTGGACGTGTGTCTTGGTACACAGCTACTAACATGTAGCTATCTGGCTATGCTAACTAGCGCTAGCACTTTTCCATGAAAAATACAAATCATCCACTAGATCTTCAAATCTGCAGACGTGGGGAGTAAGACCGACCTCTGCCAGAAAGGCAGCAGGACCTTTCTGAAGGATTGGTCACAGATTTAGTGTTTCTTGTTGTTTTATTTGTCAGTATGTCGACGTGTGTCTTGGTACACAGCTACAGCTATGAACATGTAGCTATGTGGCTATGCTAACTAGCGCTAGCACTTTTCCATGTTTAATAAAAATCATCTACTAGATCTTGAAATCTGCAGACGTGGGGAGTAAAACCGACCTTTGTGTTTATTAAGACAGCCTACAACTAGCATGCCTCCCTCCTAAGCTCCTTGTTAGCACACGTGTGCAGGTAATGAAAAACAGAGGAGGGGTTGAGTTGTATTTTATACAGTCTATGGGCTGAACAAGCTCCGAGCTCTGACTCCGTTATAGACTGGATGGAGCTGTGACGTATGAAAAACACTGAAAACTGAAACGGCTGGTTTCACACACATTTACAGAAAGGTGGAGAAATCAGAACAGGGGCAGAATGGATTATTTTCATTTTCGGGGGGTTTGTAGACAGGGACACATATTTCAGGTAGAGAACCATTAAAAAGTCGATTCACCTTTAAGTTTAGTCATTTCCCGTAGATGATGCATGTGTTGTGCTTGTATTCGTTGTGTATTTATTCTTAGTTCAGGCCGGAGTGTCTCCTGTTTTATTTTGTAGTTCTTGCTCTCAGTGTGTGTCTGGTTTGGTTTCACTTCCTGCTTCCTACTTGCTTGATTGCTCTAATTACTCCGACTTCCACCAGATTTGTGTTTGTTCAGGCTCTATGCTCTCTCAACAATCAACACCCACCGGTTGCGTTTCCAGAATGCAGCCCGGAAAAGGACCGCTGCACAGCTTGAGTCATGTGACCGAGGTTTCCCCGCTGTAATCACTGAATCAAGGATTCTCCTCCTCCTCTCCTCATCCATGTTGTCTTTCTGGTCTTCTGAAAACCTCTGACCTGTTGACTCCAGGCCTGGCTCCGCTCATCATGACTTTGGTTTGTTGTTGTAGTTAAGTGAAATACGATCTGGTGATAACACAGAGTGTTTTATTCTGAAAATTAACCGGATGTTTTCATTTTGTTTTGGTGAAACCTGACTTCCTGTCCCGCTCCATCTGCTCTGTTGAGATTGATGCGTTGTGCTTCGGCATCCGGCAACAATAGAAGTCTTTTGTATCTGATTCGGAGAGCTCTGACCTGCTGGATCAGATACACAACCGGAACACAACGGAGCGGATCCAGTAGATCCAGTAGATCCAGATCCGGAGCTGAGACGGATTGGAGACGGACTGGTCACGGATTGGGTGGAATTTGGCCGTTAGTTTCACCTGTGTCTTGTGTAAAACCTCTGTTAATTACCCTGTGTGTACTCAGGGTCTCTGTTTTCCCCTCTCCTTTTGTCAGTTCATTGCATCTTTCTCTTTCTCTGCTCCAGTGTTCCTCTTGATCTCTAGTGTTTCTTGTGGATTTTCTGTTGAGCTCTGGATTTTGTGAGAAGTGCGTTTTTATTTTGTCTGTATTTGGTCCTCTTCTTATGTTTTGCTTTCAGTTGTGACATTATAAGCTTGATCCAAGAGTCGTCGGAGTATGTGTTGGTGGCTTGATAAAACCTTTGAGATCAATTACACTCTAGAAAATATATCAAAGAATGAAAGGAAGTGGCAGTACACAACTACAAAGTTTGGATAAGCATGTGGTGAATCCATGCTGGGTGTCAGGTGCATAAAAGAACATGTTCAATACACCAGTGAGTTTTTTGTAACATCCTCTTCTGTTGTTGTTTATTTAACATATGCCCTAAACTCTTCTGCCACTTCTGCCGTGAGCACTTAAACGTTCAACATCAATGCTACTTTCCATCACTGACTTGCTTCCCTCACCTGCACCACTGAAGCTGTCTTCTGTCTCTTCTGCTCTTCAAGCTGCTGCTGGAGCTGGTTCTGTAATGACTGGATCTGGTCTAGCTGGGACTTCTGCTGGGCCAGCTGCTCCCTCTGAAGAACAAGTTGTTTCTCACGCTCATTTTGTTGCTGTTGTAGGACCTAAACATTGATGATTGAAAGAGGAAAGGAAAGAACACAAGTCACCGAAAAGGAGAGAGGACGAGAAACAAGAGTAAAGAGAGGCAATGCAGTAGGTATAGATGGGAGGGGCAAGTGTGACAGAAGTAATGAGCGAACAGTAAGAAATATATGAATATAAATGTGGGAGAAAAGATACGAAATGAGAGAAAGGGACAAAGTTTTGACTTTTCGTACACGTATAAAAGCCAACTTTACAAAAAGCAAATCAAATGAAAATGCTCCTTATACTGATGGTGAGATAAAATAACTTTTGTGCTGATGGATTAGTTTTGAAAATGGTTCCAAGTTAGTCAAACTTTTTTTTTTTTATATTGCAAAAAACAAAAATGGAAGCGCAACATAAATGAAGTGCAGCATCTACTAGTAATTGCTGTTGCCAGTCATACAATGAATTTTCTTTGTTACACAGATGACAGGCTGGTGCAAACAAGGAGTTAGACGTTTTACTCATACTGTAGGTTATGAGATGCATATTAAGCATTCCATCTCTAGGTCATTCTTATTAAGGAAGGCTTCCAAACCTGCTTAACTGAGTTAACTTGAAAGATTTTCAACTGCTTGTTCTACCAAAAAAGAAGAAAGATTGTCATGTTAGCGCTCCTGTTAACCGCTTTATAAGGCATTATGAGCTGAGACAGGCATTATATTGTGTAAGTTTGATTACTAAATGCAACACCAAGTGATCCATTTTTCTTTTGCATATAAATCAGACCAACAAATGGAATATGAAACCACTTTACAATTTCAATCCGAGCAACATAAATATGTCACACATACAGAAAATACTACAGGCATGTTCATGCAGACCTCATATACAAGAAATGTCCAGGAAAATGAATAACACAGCAGGCAGACTACAAGAGTATTTTCCATTATGTGTTACGGTAGAAAATTTGAACCATTGAATTGTCTTGTTAAGGTGTCATCTACATTAAATGTATCACAGTTGTTTACATTTTCAGTGATTAATTCAAGGCATGCATAGAAAGACATGCACGCACTGTAAATATAATTTTACGTTTGTTTGATAATTTTTGGAAATTATTTACTTTCACATCAAAAACATAACATTAACACCACAAAGGCATTTCAAATCATATGAAAGGATGATAGCTCAATGATAAACACCACAAGTAACCACCACCATAAAAATCAACACACAAGCCTAGATCCAAAGCAAAGGTTAACAACAAAACAGCATAGCAGACACCAACTATCAGACTATCTATTCTGCCTCCCGTTCCTCCCTCTACCTGTTCCTTGATGTTCTGCAGCTCCTGTAACTCCCTGTGCACCAGAATCTGCTCCTTCTCTCTGTGCATCTTCAGCTCAGTCCTTTCCCGTTCCAGTTCCTCCTGAAGTCGCATTTGCCGGAGTTTCTCCAGCTCCACACGCTCCCTCTCCATCTGCAGAAGCTGCTCTTGCTGACGATGCAGCCTCTCTGCTTCTGTTTCACCCTCCTTATGTAGGGCACCTGGTGGAGGGAAGGGAGGAAGTCCCCCTTGGATGGGTAAGCCACCGGCGGCAGCGGACGGGCCTGCTGGAGGCTGAGCATAGCCGTGGGTGTATGGTGTTGCTGAGGGTGGATAGCCATGAGCAGCTGGAGGAGGCTGTTGTGACTGCTGGGCAGCTGTCACTTGTTGTTGCTGTTGTTGTTGACTGTTCAGGTGGGCCTGGGAGAGGTTTATTGGCTGCTGCTGTGGATCAATTGGGATGACTGTCCCTTGTACTGAGGTGACCACTGTTGATGCAGAGGTAACTGCAGCACCTTTACCAAGGTACACTGGTTCATCTTGGACTATAGAGCTACTAGTCATGGACACAATAACTGGGGCTCCGACTGGGGCAAAAGTTGTTGACGCAGCAGCGGTTATGGCAGTTGTTGATGTTGTTTGGAGAAGTCCTGGTGCCGGATAAGCGACCGGAGCTTGTCCAGACAAAGGCATTCTGGGGTTCATTGGTAGTCTGCTAAGACTGGATAGGGGCACAGGTGTCATGTTGGCAGAGGGATATGGCCTGTAGACCCCCCTAAGTAGTGGGTGAAGAACAGAGGCAGGCTGGGTTGTAATGGGAAGTGTCGAAGCAATGGGGGTCTGGATAGTTGAGTAGATCATCCCATCGGCCGATCTAATAGCAGCCGGATACATTGCCCTAAGACTGGCCTGCCTAGCGTTGATAAGGTTAGTTAGTGCTTGATTGTGTGACATTGGCTTACCATCTAGACCAAAAAGAAGGTTTTGTCGCAAGCCAAGACCTGCTGCAAGTCTGGCGGTACCAGGCCCAGTTCCTCTCCCCAAACTGCCAAACTGCATCAAGTCTGGGTTGCTTCCATACCGATCCATGGAATTGAGTGCTGCACACATTCTGCTAATCTCCCTAGCAGTTGTAGCACTGTACTGAGCCAAGTTAGCCTCTTGAAAACCTGCAATGTCCCGAGCAGAGTAGCCATAGTCTGAACTGATGTTTGACAAGGAATTGTATCTCCTTATAGGCAGTGCTTGGGCTGTGATTTCCCCTCCATGTCGTAAATCTGTATAGGAACCATACTGCATCCTCATGTACCCTCCATAGCCCTGCTTTATACCAGTGAGATCCATTGCGAGATCTCCTGTAGATTGAAATTGTGGTTCTAGTTTTGGATGGTAAGCTTGGAGCCCAGCCTCGGCTAGGTTTGTATCAGACATTGAAGATTGCAATCTTCCAGGGAACGGTAATGTGTAGGCCTTCTGTCCATCCATTGGATACTCATGGTCAGACTCGTAGGTGAGGGGTGGGGCAGATGGAGGCCTTATACCCTCTTGTTCAGAACCACCAACGCAACTTCCTCCAAATGGAAGTCGGTAAACAACATCGCAGCAAGCTGGTTGGTCAGGTTTGATTTGGCCTCCTGTCAGATCCATAGCATCCTGTCCTTCCTCTACCTTCACTAGCTGTGTCACTGCTCTGGCCTGCTCTTGCCCTCCATCCATCTGTACAACCATGCTATGTGGTGATTTGCCTCCAGACATTATACCAGGAGGGCTCGGCCTCCCTTTCAGCTCAATGGGACCAGTGCCATACATCTCAGGGTTAATGACTGGAGATACAGCACTGACCACAGCTGAGGCAGTGCTTGTCTGGCTGACTAGTAAGTCTTTTTTCATTAAAGGTGGAATCTGGCCTGTGAGGCCGTACCTTGCCAAAGCAGAGGCATGTTGCTGTTGGTGTTGCATTTGATGGTGTTGTTGCAACTGCTGTTCAAGGATCTCTTGTTGCTTCTGCAGCTTCTCTTGTTGTTTTTGTAGTTCTCTCTGCTGGACGCTGAGGTCCTCCAGTTTGGCATCAATTTTTGGTATTGTTGGATCAACTGGAGGGGACATTGGTGGTTTGTTCTGGGACAGACACACAGCTGGACCTATACCCTGACCTAGATCCACTCGGTTCTGATTGGGATCACCATATACCATAGGCTGTTTGTGCTGGGTCATGAACATGGAAGCAGCCACAGTGACACTCACAGTGGTTGGTGTGGTGACCTCCTGTGTGTTTAGGTTCATAATCAGTGGCTGTACAATTGTTGAGTGTCTGACACCCTCTGCTCCTCCGTAATATTGTCTGCTTTCAGTGGCCAAGGAAGTGAGATCCATTCCCTGGTCAGTCATGATGATAGGAGCTGCTTTGGTGGCTGTTCGGAGGTCTACAACACTTCCACCTTGGATCATATGTCCTTGCTCTACCCTGGAAGTGCCAGGGACTGTAGAAATGCGACAGAGGGAGATGTTATCCATTGACAATGACCCCCTGGTGTAAGTACTTGCTGTTGTGACCATACTTGTTCCCACATTTACCTTCTCAATTCTTTGTGTTCTGTAGAAGCTGCGTGTGGGGGATTGCTGATAAGGTGGTGTGTCCGGGGGACTGCCACATGGGGAATAATTCTCAAACGTTGATTGGCGACTAAATCTGGTGGGTGACGACAGAGGCGATGTAGCAGTGTTGACTGTCATTGGCCTTGCAGGACTTGAAGGTGGCGAGTATGGGGCATCCTGGGAAGACTGCTGTCGATACAGCCTTGGAGAGACTGATCGATGTGATGTTTGGGTTCCCTGAGCCATCACTGGGGATGAAGGCCCAGAACCAGACGACTCCATTCGTAGTGCTGAGCTGAAAGTCTGCGTAGAGAACTCCGCTGTAGACCTTCTGGATGGTGAACGGGTGGGACTCTGTAGAGGTGGTGATGGAGACAGAGGAGGACTGGTGCTTCTGTAATAAGTGGTATACTTGGGAGAGCGGGGTTCAATAACTCGTTCAGTTGAAGATGTTGAACTGTCTCGCACTTGGACACCCCGAGTCTCTCCAACTCTTCTTGTGATCACTTCTCTTTGACTATAGGCCTGGGTAATTTCTGCAATTTTGCTGCACACACTTGAGACTGTAGATGAGGATGTGGCAGTACTTCCTGTTTGTCGGCCATACATGCCAGCCTGAGTAGATGTCATCGTGGGACTTGTACTGGTCTGAGAAATAGTCACTGCATCTCTTGCATAAACTCCATAAGCTGCAATGGTTGTGGCAGCAACTGTTGGAGTTATTCCATTCTTTCCTGCTTGGCTTTTGATCCGGTCTTTGTGTCCATCCTTTGCAGAGAAGTGCTGTGTCACTCTGACGTCTGGAATCCGACCTCCAGTCTCAGCAAAGGAGACAGGAGCTGAGATCTGGGTCGGGCTTGTACCTGGAGTTAGGAGAGCATTGCTCTGTTCTAGCAGCTTTGCGAAGGCTGAGCCCGTGTCTAGGAGCTGTTTGTCTGGATAGGAGCTCTCAATCTCAATCTCCACTTGCTCATCAGTAGCCTGCTGCATCTTGGTGATATTTTGAGATGTCTGGCGGATCTCCTCATATATGTCTGTTTCTACATCTGCTGCCCCATTGTCATATTCAGCTTGATCTTGATCATATTCATACTCCTCGTCATAACCTTGTCCATTGACGTCCTCCTCATAGTACTGCCCATGTCTTCCATGTTGGGGCTGTTGCTGCTGTTGTTTCTGTTGTTTTTGAAGCATCTCTGCTTTCCTCATCATTTCTTCATAGACCTCCTCAGCACTTTTTAGTGGTTTTGAAGTTGACGATGGTGCTGTAGTTGTTGTCGTTGTTGAGGACTTCTCTACTGGTGAGTAAAGAGACATAAAGGTGGGCAGGTTGTACTCACTGCCTGACTTGTAAAGTTTGGACTCGTATCCTTCAGCCTCTGAGTCCAGACTCTGTGGGGAATATTCAGAAGCAGAAGACCGATGGAGCTCTTCCATTTCTGCAGCTTGTCTGAGCTCTTCAGTCGGAGAAGCATCTTCAATGGGGGAGAGATTGCTTGGTGGTGTCTTCGACCTCTCTCTGCGCCTCTGAGCCCTGAGCTCCTCTTTATCCCTCTTGGTCTTTCGTGCTGTGCTCCTAATTCTTTGCTGCTCCACCTCCCTCATCTTCTCTTGCTCTCTCAGAAGTTCCTCCTCCTCCCTCAGCTCATCCTCTTCAGAAGAGTCTTCAATGGTGGGAAGGAGAGGGCCATGGGAGCGGTGGCGGGCTTTTCGCTGTTGCTTGGCCTCTTCCAACCTTTGCCTCCTGCTAGGACTACTGTCACTGTCTTCCTCCATCGATGAGATGGAAGTTGGAGACTGACCTGAGCCATATGACGATGAAGTTGCTGGCAGGGTTGAGGAGTACTCGCCTCGAGAACGCTCCTCGGGAGATCCTGTCAGGCTCTCCATCTCTAACTCTGGTTCTCTATCAAGACTCAGGTCATTTTCATTGCTCAGATCCATGTCTCGGTTGTAGCTATTGGTGTTATTGAGTTCAATAGTTTTGAAGCGCCTAAGGCCTCCTTGGGATGCCATCAGATCCTCTTCACCTTCCTCTACTGAGCCTTTATAAACATCAGCAGAACTCTTAGTTTCCTCCTCAAAGCTGCTGGAGTGGTGTTGAAGACGTCTCTTCTCTTTCCCTGAGTCAGATATGTGCTTATGATGGCTTTTCTTGGATTTCTGATAGCCATAGCCTTCATCTTCCTCATCATCCTCTTCCTCCATCTCTTCTTCCTCCTCATTTTCTTCATCAGCACTCATCTCCATGATTTGCCTCCTCATAAACTCCTCATCTGTCATCTCTGTGGGCTCGGCATCTTTGTCCTTCTTCTTCTTTTCTTTCTTCTCCTCCTTTGTTTGCTTTCGTTTACTTTCCCAGTCTCCCACATCCTCCTCTTCCTCCACTATATCTTCCAGTTCCTCGTCTGAGTCGTACTCTTCAGGCGGGATCGACAGGGAGCGTGGGCGCTTTCCTCTGTCATCCAAGTCCCTGTCTCTGTGCTTCCTTCCTCTTCTTTCCACCTTGTCTTCAGAAAGGCTCTTCTCCAGCAAAGGCCTCATGGAGCTTTCTAGTTTGGTGATTTCAGAAGGGCTTGGTGGGGAGCCCCGTCCACTGATTCCCCGCTCACTCAGCTTCATCTCCTCCTCCTGGATAAGACCTGTGATTTCACTGTGGGAGCTAGAGATGCCATCAGAGGAGTAGCCGGTGTCACTGAGGCTCTGTGGACTGCGTGATAAGTCATGGGTGCTGTTGTTTTTAGTATCCTAAAGAAAGAGACAGAAAGAAAGAAAATGCATTAGATTTTGGGGAAACTGAGGTTTTTAAATTACACTTATTTATTATGCAGTGGGAGAATGATTTGATGCTGGATTAGCATCAAAGTATCTTTACCTTTTTTTTTTAGATATAATACAAATAAATGATGTGCAGTTTTAATATTTCTGTTCATCAAAAACTACAAAGTACTATAAAGCTACGAAAAAAACAAAAAAAACAACTAGCGTGATTTCCAGCAGTGGCTGACTACAGTAAATATGCAATAACAAAAAGCCCTGCTTATTCTTTAGAAATGAAACAGAGTTGATCGAAACCATGAGTATTAACTGTTGACCTGAACCACTACACACTCCTAACCACCCAAGTCTTCAACAGATAAACCATATCAAGTCAATCAATATCTCTCTGAACCCTCAGGACGACCCCGGTGTTAATCATGCCAGTAAATGGATTTGTTTGAAACATGTGCAACAACCGTGCAATACATGACGAAGCTTTAGGACAAGACATCAAAATGAATGAACTGACAGTCATGGTGGCTCGTTTCATGTCTGCCCTAGCTAGACCATCCTACACCTTATGATCATGACGTGTCATGGAGTCATTCACTGTTTGGGACATAATTGCAGAACCCATCGACTATCATCTGACAAAGAGTGACGGCCACCAGTTTGGGACTTCTGGTGTGCCATTAATAGACTTCAACCTGTGACCTCCTTTTCCCCGTATTGTATTTGTTTACAATTCTAGCAGTTTGAGGAGCTAGAAAGAGTTGTTGCTCAGAGATGATGTCTCTGAGTGAACTGTTTGCTGCACTTGTAGGCAGATATCAGTCCAATTTGGATGTTGTTGTGTCCTCCGCAAACTGCTTTGCATCCCTCCTCCACCCTAGCTCATTCTTTTGTCAGTCATATCTATTGAATCAGACAGCATGGTATCATGCTGTCTGATTCAATCAGTGTCATATCTATTGTCACTGATGCTCACTGTGCTCTGTATCTGGGGGGTCTTTGCTGCTGCTCTTCCTGCCTTTGCTTTTCATGTATGCACATGAAAGAGAGAGGTGTGCTCTCCCTTCCTCAGGCTTTGGTACATGGAAGGGATGGGAGTTCTCAGAATTGAGCCATACTGATAAATTTAACTTATTGCATGCAGATAATAATTCTCTTTGGCCAGAGTGGTCCTGACTGAACCAAAATTTGTGGGTAACTGAAGCACTGTATTTCCTCATGATAAACTTAAAGGATTGAGAGAAGTGCTTCGTATAATAGGTTGGGAAAATTGAAGATGTACATAAAACCTTTCTTCCTATTTTGTTCTGGAATTATCTTCCAGGCCAAAACTTGAGTCCTTACAACGAATGTCAGAAGAAAGTGTCAAAACTAAACCAAAAACTGGACAAGTGAATTCACAGAGAACATGCAAGGTTGTAGTCTTGTGGTTGTTATGTACAGTCATGGCCAAAAGTTTTGAGAATGACACTACTATTAATTTTCACAAAGTCTGCTGTTTCAGTTGCAATTAATTGCAAAGTCCCTCTTTGCCTTGAAAATGAACTTTATCACCAAAAACACATTTCCACTGCATTTCAGCCCTGCCACAAAAGGACCAGCTAACATCATTTCAATGACACACTGCAGGTGTCACACACATTAACACAGGTGTGGGTGTTGATGAGGACAAGGCTGGCGATCAATCTGTCATGATTGAGTGACTGGACACTTTAAAAGGAAGATGGTGCATGACACCATTGTTCCTCATCTGTTAGCCATGGTTACCTGCAAGGAAACACGTGCAGCCATCATTGCATTGCACAAAAAGGGCCTAACAGGGAAGTTTATAGCAGCGAGTAAGATTGCACCTCAGTCAACCGTCTATCCAATTATCAAGAACTTCAAGGAGAGAGGTTCAATTGTTGCCAAACAGGCTCCAGGGCGCCCAAGAAAGTCCAGCAAGCGCCAGGACCGTCTCCTGAAAGTGTTAGAGCTGTGGGATCAGGCCACCACCAGTGCAGAGCTTGCTCAGGAATGGCAGCAGGCAGGTGTGAGTGCATCTGCACGCACAGTGAGGCGAAGAGGCAGCAAAGAAGCCACTTCTCTCCAGTAAAAACATCAGGGACAGACTGATATTCTGCAGAAGGTACAGGGACTGGACTGCTGAGGACTGGGGTAAAGTCATTTTCTCTGATGAATCCCCTTTCCGATTGTTTGGGGCATCTGGAGGAAGGCTTGTTCGGAGAAGACGAGGTGAGCGCTACCATCAGTCCTGTCTCTTGCCAACAGTGAAGCATCCTGAGACCATTCATGTGTGGGGTTGCTTTTCGGTCAAGGGAGTGGGCTCTCTCACAATCTTGCCTAAAAACACAGCCATGAATAAAGAATGGTACCAGAACGTCCTCTGAGAGCAACTTCTCCCAATCAACCAAGGGCAGTTTGGTGATGAAGAATGTCTTTTCCAGCATGATGGAGCACCTTGCCATAAAGCAAAAGTCATAACAAAATGGCTCGGGGAACAAAACATTAAGATTTTGGGCCCTTGGCCAGGAAACTCCCCAGATCTTAATCCCATTGAGAACTTGTGGTCAATCCTCAAGAGGCGGGTGGACAATCAAAAACCCACAAATTCTGACAAACTCCAAGCATTGATTATGCAAGAATGGACTGCCATCAGTCAGGATTTGGTCCAGAAGTTGATTGACAGCATGCCAGGGAGAATTGCAGAGGTCTTGAAAAAGAAGGGTCAACACTGCAAATATTGACTTATTGCATGAATTCTGTGTAATTCTCAATAAAAGCTTTTGATACTTATTAAATGCTTCTAATTGTATTTCATTATACCATAGAAACATCTGACAAAAACACCTAAAAACCCTGAAGAAGCAGACTTTGGGAAAATGTAATATTTGTGTCATTCTCAAAACTTTTGGCCATGACTGTAGTATTAAACATGAAATAGTGATCAGTCACATGTAATAAATGAATGAAATATAGAGAGTAGTCTTTATGTTTGCTCAATCAAAAATAAACAGAAATATTCCATCACAATTAGATTTTAATACAATGTGTAAGAACAATAGAATAAAATTAGTCTATTGAACTAAAGAAGCGAATCTTAAATACCGATAAATAACAGCATCAAGGCAAACACACAGATATCATGAAGGGTCTGATAGTTGTTAGGTTTGTTCAAACATTTTTGAGCCATTGATGAAAAGAGGTCAGTCAAAATGTGTTCTGAAGGGAAAAAAGGGAACATTTGAGAACATTAATTTAGTCTTTTGGATGATGAGTATAAAGAAAGATTAAGGAGCTGCAAAAATTCATCAATGGCTCTGTCTTATATTACTTTCAATAGCATGCCAAATCATAATCACAAAAGGACTGACCTGGTAAACGAAAGAGGGATGGAGGAAAGAATACAAAATAGGAAAATGTTATGGACATCTTTTTACATCTTACAATGGCTGTAACACTTCAGACTTTACTTTGAGCTCAGAACACTTTCAGTTCACAGCAGCCGCCTGAATGAATAAGGTCTGCTCTGCCTTTAAAATGGCTCTGCACAGGAAATCTCTTTGACTATTTCACCGAGAGAGACAGATGTCTTTGAGGAAAAAATGCATTATTTTTCTCTCTGTGTTTCTCTCTCACTCTTCCTTCCTCCCCAAGGTAGTCCTTGAACGCTTTGCTGCCACTTGCAGCCTCAGCGCTCTGAAAGGATTCTGGAAGGAGGGAAATATTGACATGCAACAGCCACGGACATCCAACACTATGGGAGAAAGCAATTTGGGCTAACCTCCAATGATGGATAGGTTGACTGCCTTGAAAATCTTACAGCTGGTGTACCACAACCCTGAGTGTTAGTGATTGTGATGTGTAATTCTCAGTGCAACACGTACAAAGTGATTATCAATTTAAATGGAGTGTGTTTATAAAGCACTTTCTCCAGACTTTCAACCACTCAAAGTGCTTTTACATTACATGTCACATTCACCTATTCACACACTGAGGGCAGAGGCTGCTTTGTATAGAGCCCATCAGTATTACCTAACCCCATTCACACACTGAAGGCACAGCCACCTGAGGCAGTTCAGGGTTAAGTGTCCTGCACTTCAACATGTGGGATATTGGACTTGAGCAAAGCAAAAGTTGATCGGGAGTTTGGCAACTTCATTGTATTTCATGGTTCAGTGTCCAGTAGCAAAATAAAAATATTGAATGTATAACAGCAGGCAGCAGCTAATACACTCATCTGATGTTCAACATCTCTGACTCACTGACACATCTTAAAATCAGCATTAGCAAACATTGAAATTAGGTGCTTCTACTGACGGACATACCAGTCAATGGCTGTTTTTGAAACCGCCTCCTACACTAGCAGTACGTACTGATTTGGGCAAAATTCAGTATGTAGTATGTGAACAAGAGCAAAATCTTCAGTATGCCAAAACTACCAGGATGTTGTACTGATTTGGGAAAATTTCTCAGTATGCATCGGACCAGTCTCCCTCACGTACTGTTTCCCACAATGCACAGCGCTGATGTTACAATTCTTCTTCTTTTTATTCTTTTTTGACGAGGGCACTCAGTTTTTAGGTGCTGTGAAAATGATTAAACTCCATATAAACCGCTTCTTAACTTTTTAAATTATAAGTGATGTTAAAGAAGCAGTTTCTCTGTCAGCTTGGTGGTTGTTTACTTCCGCTTTCTGAAACCGGAAATCCAGCGACAAGTTCTGGACTTGAGTTCTACAACACTGGCTAGATGGTTGATTCTATTAAAGTAGCATGGCACAGAAACATGGCATGTAGCTTAGATGGAACCACTTAGCATTACGGTACACATTTGTGCTCATAGCTAACTAAATACACTTCATATTGTCTCTCAATTCATAAAGCCTTGACATTTTGACAGTTAAATGTAGTAACATTAGTTATTTAACTTTCTATAGTTACAAAAAATCAGCTGTTCTAGACCAGTTTAGAGAGAACTTGTTTATAAGATAGCTTTCTGAGTTAGCAAGGACATTAGGCGTTTTTAGACCTGAGGAACTTTACCCCTGAACTACGTGCGTTTCAATCGGTGGACCCAGGGTCTAAATTTAGTTCAGGGGTAGATAATCTCCCCCCTAAAAAGCCCCTGCTAGGGGGGTAGTACTTTTCAAAAGTCCCGGGACTTTCAGGGGGCAGGGCCTGCAATGCTGAACGTGTCTGATTGGTAGATTAACCGCAGTGTTTTTATTCCGCCCTCCGTCCACAATAACATCACACACATCTGTGATTCACTTGATTTCTCTTTCTTTCATTAGTTTTGATTTGTTCTATCTTTTTTGTATGTGTGTGTACTTTTCAAAAGAAGAAGCTGTGATTCTCTTGATTTAGCAGCTTGTAACAGTAGTCTTCTCTCAGCCCACCGTGAATGCGTCTCTCCTCCCGGTGTTCCGGTTTTAAAAGTGACCCTGTAAACTGGAGACCTTCAGCTGAACGTGTCAGTGTTTGTGGAGTTTACACAGCTGTTGAAACACAGAGGGAGTTCCTGGGAATGCAAACTAGTTTAGTTTATATTAAGATTTCAAAATATCCTCATCAGATATTTAATGATCGTCTAAAGACGTTTATGAGGGATGCATCCGGCTGAAAGTCTCCAGTGAACAGGGTCGCTGTTTAAAGCAAAACACCGGCTGATCTCTGCCACAGCTTTTTGAGTTCAAAAGGATTTTAAAGGCGTGTTGAAACGTCTTTGCTACTCGCGCTTATCTCCTCTCACGTGTTGATTCAGTGAATCCATCTGTGATGAAATATAGCACCATCTAAAACAGCACCAGCTGAGTCTCTTCATGCTAACAGGCTAACTGTTGTGTTGCTCAGAATGATACCTGCCTGTTTGTCTGCTTCTATGGTGTCATCTGTGATGAATGGCATTCCTCTTTGTGTTACTGCCCTCTACTGGTCTGGTGGTGTAGTGCATATACTTTTTATTTCCTCCATACGTCACTGGCCTGATTTACACAATCTACCTGTGGTCGAAACGCTCAATCATAAAGTACAATATTCTACAACTGCACCATCTTCATCATCATCAACACAACAAACACACAGTGAATCAGCTTCCTACAGCAGTACCTCTTAACTCAGCTACCACACGAGGAAGCTGTCACATCCGGCGTTCCAACTGCATAACAGCTGTTCAGATTGTATTCACATTTTAAAGGTAGGTATGTTGAAGTAGCTTGCTCATGTATCTGTGATCAGGACTGTTGGGTGTTTGGAGGTCCAGCAAGGCAAAGTTCTGCAAACTTTAACAGCAGATTTCTGGTCTTGTAGAGCAGGCACTACATTCAGCTTGATGGAAAATAAAATGTTTGAATGTGAAGCATGAGCACATTGAAAAGCCATGCATGCTCAGATAAACTGCAAACACACTCTTTAAGGGTCACACAACTAATGGCTCATAGGCCTGCGTGTTACTCTACGGTCAGAGAGCGGGCCTGATGGTTTTTTCTCTCTCTTCATCTTTTCATTATTTCTTTGGGTCACGTTTGGTTCTATCCATAGCTTAACATACAAAGGACATGACAACAGCAATGTGACAAACACAATCAAAACTTACATCATAGTGCCTGGACTTCTTGATGTCTTTGACAGGTGTGATCTGCTCTCCTTTCTTCTGCAAGGGTTTGGTGTCTTTGGCAGTCTCCGGCTCAGTCTTAGGTTGCTCCTCCAGTTTCTGCTGTTTCTGGGTCTCTGTTGTTGGATCTGTTGTCTTGGTGTCCGTTGGTTGTTTGGCAGCAGTCGGAGTAAATGGCCCAGTACCGGCTGTTCCAACTTGTGGTTTCTGAGTCTGGGGCTGAGCTGTCTTTTGGCCCTGCTGATTGGTGGGCTTGTGGAGAGGGCTTTGTTGACTGGTTGGTGCCTGGTGACGGGGCGAACCCATTGGCTGGTGCTTGGGAGACGAATGAGGAACAGGAAGTGGAGGCTCGTCGAGGCCGCCTCCGGACATCAGCCGCTGGGTCTGGCAGTTGAGGCATAACCACTCTTTTTTCTAAAATAAAGAGAAGACAAAAAAACATGTCGTCAAAGCCAGCTCGTTTTCAGACATAGTTCAGAGTTGGTTTTTGTATTATTAAAGCAGCAAACTCTGCCTTTTGACAGATGAAAGCCTTGAAGCTCTGGTTGAGGCCGGCTGCAAAGCCAAGAGCTCCCTATTAAGTCCCAGATCAAAGTGTGCATTTTCACAGCAAAAATGAATGTGTACAACCTGGTTCTAAACATGGTTTTGGGTATGTAGCTTATTTCTTCAATGCACAGGGGGTGGATTTTTTATTGTGTATCCATTAAAGCCTCTGGAAACGTAAATGTAATATTTAAAATGCATATCAAATATCGAAATGTAATGTGTAATCAAGCTTCAACAAAAATGTGAGTGAAAATAAACATCCACAACTCTGAAAAAACTCTGTTCAAAAACAGCTTCTTTTACAGGTCAGAGCATTTCTCAGGACTGTGTGGGCGTGGCCTAACTCTTTGATTGACAGGTCAAGAGAGAGTTCACAGCCTGCATGTTTGAGCCGTCTGACTCTGAATATAAAGACAACAAAACTCCAGAACCTGAAAATGATTCATTTACAATGTTCTCTGAGTGCTGAGTCACAAAATACTTCAGAATCAGGACTTCTATCATTTATTAGTTTTATCACTCCGTAGTCTCCGGGGCATCAGGACCATGAGACGCCCGGAGCAGAGGAGGCTGAAGTGTAGTATGGGGAAAGTTATGGAACCGGTCCTGGGGGAAGTAAGTGAACCGGTCCTGGGGAAAGTTATAGAACCGGTCCTGGGGAAAGTTATGGAACCGGTCCTGGAGAAAGTAAGTGAACCGGTCCTGGGGGAAGTAAGTGAACCGGTCCTGGGGAAAGTTAGTGAACCGGTCCTGGGGAAAGTTAGTGAACCGGTCCTGGGGAAAGTTATGGAACCGGTCCTGGAGAAAGTAAGTGAACCGGTCCTGGGGAAAGTTAGTGAACCGGTCCTGGGGAAAGTTATGGAACCGGTCTTGAGGAGAGTTAGTGAACCGGTCCTGGGGAAAGTTAGTGAACCGGTCCTGGGGAAAGTTATGGAACCGGTCCTGGGGAAAGTTAGTGAACTGGTCCTGGGGAAAGTTAGTGAGCCGGTCCTGGGGAAAGTTAGTGAACCGGTCCTGGAGAAAGTAAGTGAACCGATCCTGGGGAAAGTTAGTGAACCGGTCCTGGGTAAAGTTAGTGAACCGGTCTTGGGGAAAGTTATTGGACCAGTCCTGGGGAAATGAGCAGAGCATATGTGGGACTGCTTTAGCCACTCGGCCGCGGCTCAACTCTACCGCATCCCAAAGTTCCCCCAAATCCACCGCAGTTAGGAAAATAGAAGAATGACAACAAGCTGTCATCTTCACTGTGGATGTGCAGACAGGGACACACGAGCACAGCGGTGCAAAGAGCAGAGAGACAGCTATACAGACAGATTACAGGCAGAACGTGATTAGCAAACAAGCTAACAGCTAAGACAACACTGAGGGGAGCTGTCTGAGACGTCAGGAGACGGTCTGAACAAGAGCAGAGTAGTTTTGTTGAACATGTGTGCATGTGACTCAGTGTTTCATTTCTGATTAGTTGGATATTTATTATGTAATAAATATCAGTTTAAACCAGCCCTCTTAAAACACAGAGTGAAAACGTGTTAAAAAACGTATTTGAACATATTTGAAAATGGATCAAAGTTGAGTTCTAATATTTTGACATAGTTTTTAGTATTTACATACAGTCTGAAATATCATAGGTAGAACGTTT
Organism: Notolabrus celidotus; assembly: GCF_009762535.1. Lineage (NCBI taxonomy): Eukaryota > Metazoa > Chordata > Actinopteri > Labriformes > Labridae > Notolabrus > Notolabrus celidotus. Next base: position 2,197,324 of record NC_048282.1, read on the forward strand.
TTGTTGATTTGGGTTACCAGATGCTTTAAGACAATATGAAGTGTAAGAGTTATACATACATTTGTATAATTAGGGGCATTGCTGGGTTGATAGACACATGGGTGTATCATAGCTGTTTGAGCTGTGGAGTTAGCCTTTCCAATATGGTGCCTGCCCCCATTGGACTTCAAAATGTCTCTCATGGGGCCAACGGATGGCGCCACAGAGACTATATGTTTTATACAGTTTTAAACCTGCTTCAATGTGATCATAAAAACACATTTTAAACACATTCTGATTATATCACTCCAAAATCTGTCCTCCATCTCTCCTCCAACTCATTGTTATGACACTGGATTTCAAAGTTTCACAGCATCAGTGCTGACCTCAGCCTTTTTGTGCACTGGAACAAAAAGTGTTTGTTTCGTAACAAACTTTTTTAAAAGGCCAATGATGAGAAAATGTGCTGATTCCAAGTCCAGACAGTCACAAAGTCTGATGTGGTTCTGAGCGCTTGACAGTAAACATGACAACTGCAACAAAGGGTAGCCTCCAGGTAAGTGTGTGTACGCACGTGTGTGTGTGTGTGTGTGTGTGTGTGTGTGTGTGTGTGTGTGTGTGTGTGTGTGTTTGAGTGTACATATTGGAAAGATGTGTACTGATTCAACTTCTCTTGATGAATAAGAATGATAATTTGATGCACTTATTAAATGTTTTAACATTCAAATAAAGATTTTGCCTAACTGGCAGGCGCAGGGACAACTGCACAAACAAACACACACACACACACACACACACACACACACACACACACACTGTATACTCTGAAAATCGTATTTCCAGACAGAGCTGTCAGAGTGATTCCAACGTGCTTTCTAAAAGTCATACTGACAGCTACACAATTTTTCATCACATCACATATGTGTCTTTTTGTGTGTGTGTGCTTTGTGAATGTGTGTGTTTTTGTGAGTGTTTCTTTTGCGTCTGTGTGCGCATTGTCCAGCAGAGTTCCCCGCTGCTTCCCCACTTAACCGACATAGCACAAACAATCTATCCCTCTCTCCTCCTGCCAATAACGCTCACGAAAACACTCCATCCATCCTCATAGTGCATGCAGACTGTCTCTCTCTCTCTTCGTCCCTCCATCTTTTCCCCCTCTTTCTCCGTCGTGTCTGTCCTTTAATTTCTATTTGAGGCATGGTGTTGTGTTGACGTGTGTTTTTGTTCTATCTTGCAGCTCTCTTGTTTACCTATCGCTCTTTCCCCATCTTTACCTCCTCCATCTCTTCTGACGTTTCATTACACGTCCATATTTCCTCCACCACTAGATTTGATTTATGTGAAAACTGTGCAAATAACTGACCACAGTGTTGGACTCTAATTTTACCCCTCAACCAGAGAGAGGCAGTTCTATTACTCATCAATGAAGGAGACTTATTCATCACATTTGGTCCAGGGGGAAACTGCATCATCCACAGGAATGGTTTAGCATCTGCTTGTTTTCACTCTCTGACTCTGATGTACTTTGTGTTCGTGCACAAACACGTCTGCCATTGCCCTCTCCCGATGTCCCTCACCCTGAAGTCTTAGCACTGAGCCCTTACAGGCTTTAATGGTTCAAGGTAGGGTTGCAACGGATAAAAAAACTCACGGTTCTGATCGGATCACTGTTTTGAGTCACGGATCCGATCATTTTTCGGATCAGCAAAACAAAAAAACAAAAAAGACAAATATAACTTTGTCCTCCATGTATTTTTGTAAAACACTTGTAAACTTTTGCCCATTAAATAAAAACAACCAACTCAAAATTTGCTGTGGGCCCAGTCCTGCCTCATTCACTGCATTTCATGGCATGGCAAGTAAAGGAGCAGAGGAACTTCAAAAGTTTCACTCCATTCTTCTTTCAATCGCTGATTTTCACCGTCCACTTTTCTTTGAGCTGCAAACTTGGAACACACCGTTTTCGTGCATTCTAGGGTCCTACAGCTGGCAAAGTGCCAACATGTGAACTGCTCCATAAACCAAAGTGAAAGTTAAAGATTTCACTCGCAGCAGTGGACTCTAAGTGACCCAGTAACAGCCTGTCTACGTATCGTTGACATGGAGACAAGTCCTGGTAAACACGAGGTGACCCGACCAAAACACAGAGTGAAGGAATAACAGTTCAGGGGCCACAAATAGGCGGCCGGATGTGGTCCGCGGGCCGTGTATTGACGGCCTCTGGTCTAGTGGGTGCGCCACAGAATTTCTAACATGGCTCAAGCACATTCAGCATTCACTGTATTTCACAGGGAAACCAAAATGCTCCCATACATGTGACTTACAAGATGCAGGAGGTTTTTCAAGTTCCTCTGCTCCATCACTCTCTCCATGACTACCGCTGCGCTTCACGAGTGAGTGTGGATTGAACATGCAGTCATCACGTGAACAAGCGCAACTTTTTTCATCAACCGGTCCGCGGACCACATCCGTGCCGATCCGTGGAGAGGCATCCGTACGGATCACGGATCAACGATGATCCTTTGCACCACTAGTTCAAGGCATGCAGTGCAATGAAGACTTGAGATGGTATCAAACGCATAATGGGACACACTTTAAGGGGTTTTCGTGTCGTGGCCCACTTTTTCTGCAAAACAAGCTAACACGTTGAGGTTCGCTTGTGTCGTACAGTGTGTATCGATAGAGAAATGAGCTATTCAGATCTAAACAGTTTTTTGAACCAGGCTGTAAACATGTTTATTTCTGCTGTACAGATTGTCTTCTTTGAATGGGTGTGTATGTGGTTTCTTGTGTTTCTGCAGCCAGCCTCAAGTGGACACTCCATGAACTGCAGTTTTTAGCCTATATCTTCCTCTTGTTGTTTATTAGTGATTCATTTCTTGTGTTATATTATCATTTGTTAGCTTTGTGTTCTTTGTGTGTTTAGTATTTCATCCTGTAGCATTGCCGTTTGTTTTCTCTCCTTCTTTCAAGTTTCCTTGTGGTGTTAGGTCATCTTTACCTGATCTTTGGTCAGTAGCCTTGTGTCTCTTGGAGTGTACTTGGTTTCAGTTTTCCTTTCATTTTGTCGTAAACTCTTGCAGTGTGTGAAGTCTAGTTTTACTTCCTGTGTTTTCCCTCCTGATTGAGAGCCTTACCTTGACTGCCTACTAGGGGTGTAGCGGTTCATCTACTACATCGATGTATTGATTTATATTCCTATGATCCGACTACATCGATCTGTGCTCGGCAAGTTGGCCTTCAAGACGACATATATGGATCTAACATCGTTTTAAAAGGTAATAAATGGATAGTATCCATACTAGGAAATAACACATTGGATTAAAGCACGACACACTTCATATGGATGTGTTTTTTTTACACTTTTAATGCCTGTCTGTGACGTCATCGCCACGCTCCAGCAGACAACAAAACATAACATGGTGGACGGCAGAGGAGAAGACGCCGAGCCAGAAATGATCAAGCCACCATTGCAGTCCAGCGTGAGGAAACTTTTTGAAAAGACAGAGATGTTCTAAATAAGTCGCTTGCTGTTTGTAGGATATCTAAAGGTCAAGTAAAGTTACCACGGCAACACCACAAATCTATCCAACCACCTACTAAGGCGTCATGGGATTTCACACAACGCCGACCGTCCAGTCACCTCTTGCAGCGTTCATCAAGGTAACATCAGCTCTGCAGAAGCCTAAGGCCTCTCCAGCATGTTTAGTCAGAGACTAGGACAAAACTCAGCTCAGGCCAAAAACATCACAACAACAACAGGACTCTAGGACTGTCCAGTATCAAGGGATTTATCTCACAGTCACACTGGTGGAATTTTTGGCTGAAAAGTTACTGAATGGATTTCAAGTCACTGAATCGTTTCGGATCGTATCGTTCTAAATGAACCAATATCATCCTTTAATCATATCGGCAACCACGAGTCATGATATGAATCAATCGTTGTTAAAAAGAACCGTTACACCCCTACTGCCTACACCTGTGCCTTGATGTCCCACCTGTGTCTTGTTACCCATTACCCAGTGAGTATATTCCTCCCTTTCATGTCAAATCATCATCATCCTTTCTCAGTGTCCTTTACACAGTGTAGTGTTCCTTGTGAGGTCTGTTTCATATGGACAGTTTAGTTTAGCAGTTTTCGTCCTTTATTTTGGCTTTTGTTAATGAGGCTTTGGAGAAATTGTAATAGGACGAAGCTCTCTGAACCTGCATAACACAGTAAATCATGAAAATAATTAATATAAGAAAGCAAATCATTTGGATCTGTTAACTGAGGTCAAAGTGAAGGGTAAAAGTCACATTCTGTGACCTCTAATTCCAAGATTAACTGCACTGCTTGATGACTGAGCTTCATTACGAGGGAGGGAAACAGCACTGTAGTTCAGGTTGAGTCATTCAGAGCTGCTAATGCCTGATTCAGACCAGGAAATACTGTTCTCTATTAAATGATCTGTGTGTCAGATTTGAGTCATTAAATCATAAATGTAGCAACGCAGACGCTCTGACACATAAGTATGAAGTGCTCCTGAACGTGTCAGCCACTAAGGCGTAAGTCCAACGCAGAGGTATAAATGAGGCTTAAGCATTATGATTAGATCTGTGGGTAATGTTGTAATCTTAAGTGAAACTCTCCAAATGAATTTCAATATTCAAATATTATAATGAAGGGATGAATTGATTGATGATGCCATGCAGAGGAAAAGAAGAATGTTTTTGACTCTGAGTCTGAAGATACTTAAACACATTCTCTCTCCTCTCCCTTCACTACATGATAACTACTCATTCCTTCTCTCCTTTCATAGCCTCCCTGTCACTCTCTGCATCTCCTTTTCTCTCCCTCCAACAGAGTGAAGGCTATTTTTACCCAGAACGCCACAGTTCTGCTCGAGCGCACACTTCCCCAGCACTGGCTGCTGCTTCAGGTTTGCACTCTGCAGCACTACACATATACTCGTGCACACAGTCACACACACACATGAAGTCACACGGTTCACACTAACGCAAAATGGAGGAGGCCCGTGTAGCTGAAGGCTAACCAGAAGGAGAGAGAGAGATGACAAGCAGAAGGAGGGAGAGCAGGGAAGGGGAGACGAGAAGCCCACTGGGCGGAGGAGAGAGAAGTGAGCGACACCACGCGTGCACGAGCGTGCGGCACACACGCAGTCATTTAGAGAACCCTCCAGTAATGTGGCTCCCTGCTGAGTCTGCAGTAATTGGAAGGAGAGAGGAGACAGAAAAAAGAGGGAAAACTAAAGTGTGTGAGCGAGCTGAAGTGCACAAAGAACGACCTACTTTCTAGCAAAACACGTCTCCAGATTAAAGGTCAGTATCCTAAACTAACAGCATTACTTCACTGAAGGGAAGCCAAACTATGATGAAGCAAACAATCCTAAAATCTGACTTAGCTTACTTCACTATACGGCAGAAAGCCAGGCACCATCTTCATCTTCATCATCATCATCATCATCATCATCATCATCATCATCATCATCATCATCATCACTGCAAACAAACCTCAGTGAATCAACTTCAAACCTTCCTACAGCCATACTTCTTGACCCTGTGTCATATCCTCTGATGAGCCAATCAGAGCGCATACAGGTAATGACTGATGTCTGACTCATCCAATCACTGCAGCCGAAGCGTATCAGTGGTATCTGCTGAGCTGTGCATTGACTGCAAAGTAAAGCAGGGCACTCAAAGGAGAGACTGCAGCCTGTGATGATGTAACATACAACCATCACCCCTCTTATAGACGATATTACATAGAGACACTAAAATACAACATACAATAAAACATTTAGTATTGTCTCAACGTGCAGGTCTCCTTCTCCTCCCTCTGGTTGTTTCCTTGTCTCCTAACTTGATTTTTAATTCCACACCAACACTCTTGAACTCAAACATCACTGTGTGAGATTCAGGGCAGGTTTCACAGTTCGCTGTACGGTTGCATCAGTTCCATCATCGTACGTGAAGAGACTCACTTTCTGATGACAACAAAGAGCTGATTTCTTTGGAGCTCTTCCACATGAACTCTTTTTACAGCTATTTGTAGAACTACTTGCTCTTATTCACTGTCTGCATCTTAATTCTTACCTCTTAACAGCTGTACAGTTTTGCCTCTGCTTTTGTCTGCAGGGATACACCTAGTGTGTGTGTGTCTACTTTCTACATCTTTCCATTTAATCCTCTCCTCCTCCTCTCGATCCCCTTCTGCAGACCGTAGCATCTGATGCTTCATATTTCTGCACCACAAAGTTTTAGAGGAAAACATCTTTATTTTATCCCTTTAATCAAATAGAAGTATTACGTTAAGGCAAATATTGGCCTGTAAAATACATAATTTAATGCAGCATTTAAAGAAGTGAATGTTTGTGTCATGATCCTCATCATGGCAGCCCTCCCCTCTCCTGCTTTGTGTGTGTTTTGTCATTTCCCTGTCTGTTACTCCTCCTCCTGTGTCTCTTCCCCTTGTTTGTTTCTTGTGGGTGAATGTGGGCGGGGTTTCCAATCAACAGGCAGCACCAGGTGAAGCCCATTCACTCATCAACCCTCTCCTATAAAGCCTCTGGATTTCCTCCTACTCATCACCAGATCGTACTTCAGTGTTCAGTGGTTTTCTGAGTCCGTGGCTCCTCAAGCATTTATCTTTTGCTTATCTTTGTGTGTGTTTAGCTGACGTCCTTGTGTGTTTTCATCTAGATTCAGAGTTTGCCGTGCATGCTTCCCGCTCTCGTGCTGATCGCTTCCCTGTCTGCTGCTGAACCTGCCTGCCTTTGCCTGAGCTCCAGTTACCCTCTGTGTGAGTACGCCGGAGAGAGGGACTGCTCGGCTCTGTGCTCACGGCGCCATTACCACAGGGTGAACTCCAAATAAAAGACTTGTATTTTCACAATCCCTCTTTGCCTGAGTTCTGATTTTGGGTCCAGTCCTGGTTACAATCCACAACAGTTTGTTGCACAATTGATAATTTTCATCACTTCACAGCCTCTGAAATGATCTTCTAGGCGTCTGCCTGAGGCTGGCTGTAGAAACACCGTAAACCACATACTCACCCATTCAAAGAAGACCATCTTTACAGCAGAAATAAACATGTCACAACATAGCCTGGTTCAAAAAATGGCTTGGGTCTCTGTAGCTAATTTCTCTATCAGCACACACTGGGTGCTTCTCAAAGCTCTAAACTGCAGTCTCCTCGCTCCTCGGCCGAACAGGAAGTACTTACTGACGCGCCATTTTAACTTGCGTCCCAAAGCTCTAAACGCTGCTGGAGGAGAGAGGAGAGAGGAACGAGGAGCGAGGAGCGAGGAGACTGATCCGAGGAGGGATAATCGAGGAAACACGAGAGCAGACTTTGCGGAAGTCTTTTCTCTGACAGACACGCCCCCTTATCGAATATCACTCACTGATTGGACGCTGCAGCGGCTCGGACTTAACCGAAACTTAACATCAGCTGAGTTTAATAACAGAGAAAAGACGGACCTTAAAACAGTCTCGAAGGGTGCCCTGAAACAGACCATAAACACATGTCAGTTTCTAACAGTCTGTATGTGATGAGCTGAGATTGAAAAGTGTTTGATGTGAATTTTAAAAACAAAATGCTGAACTCAAAATCATAAATTCAATATAACAGAGGGTGGATTATGTTATATCTGATTGTTTTTGTCAGATTCACTGTCTAATGAAATAGATTAATAGAGTCTAACATCATTGATAGAATATATATTAATGATCAGTTATTCCTCCTGTTAGTTTCCCCATTTGTTCTCGTTTTCTTCATGAAGAGAAGTCTGACAGTAAAGTTTGTCTGTTAGTAAAAACACTTGTTATATTTCCTGTCAGGTTAACAAAGTTTCATATGAGGCTGATCATTAATGAACACAGGGTTTGAAAAGAGTTGCATGGTTTCTATTTTGCCTTAAAGTAATAAATAATTTAATAATGAGGCATTACATCAGAGTTATTACAGTGAACATGTGTGCAGACACAAACAGCTGTTAAAGCCGTCATCACAAACCGACGTCGCTTCACGTGAGGCCCCGGAGGAGAGGACGTCTCATTTCTCTAAATACAAATCTCCTCTCTCCTCTCTTCTCTGGTTTCATTTCCTTGCATCTCTGGTGGGCGGGACTAAGACGCGAGGAAGAGACGCGAGGATGGACGTTTAGAGCTTTGAGAAGCACCCACTGTTCAGAGGTGAGTTTTTTTGTAACTCGACCGTTCAGAAGATATTAAGATTACGAGTTTTTGCCCAAATAAGGACATGACTGACTTGACTGACAGGCAGGAACACATAGCTGTTGGCAAGGAGGCTCAAACTCCGCCTCTTTACCTCACACTAACTTTGGTTGAGTTCAACACTTCCAATATAGCTCCCGCCGACATCCGTTAGTTTCTTTATGCTGCTGTTATATTCTGACATTAAAAGTTTTTGAACTTTATTACGAGTGCTGACATTTTTCAATGATATTATCACTGCCAAACTTTACCAGCAGAACTCTAAATACTATCTGTGAGTGCTGGACATCAACTTGGCTGTTTTATCGGAAAATCCGACTCAAACACAGGTTTAAAAACTCAGTATGAAGAAGTAACTAATGTTGCTGATCTCGTTTTGGATAAAGGTCAGGAAGAGGCATCAGTATAAGATTGTGACTATTTCAAAAACAGTTCAAAAAACTCTTCATGGTGGCTTCAACATTCTTTGTCATCTCAATAAGGTCACAAATTAGGGAGAGAACTAAAACTAAAATAACAAATTACACAAAAGAGAGTTGGAAATATTTTGTGAACTTCCATCCATTATCTTGACCTCTTTTCCCAACAACAACATTGGCAGCTGTTGGAGTTTACTCCAGGGGGGGCTAGAGCTCCAAATTAGCAAGCCAACATGTACTAAGGTATCACACCACAGAACTTCACACAGTCTATTATTTAAGATAGGATGTGCCTGTTTTTGTGAACCTCCTCATTGTGCTTACAGATCCCTCTCCTGTAGCCTTCATCAAGCTGACATGAAATGTTAAGTTTTCCAAACATGGCTCGTCACAGAGCATTTTCCACGTGGATCCCAGTTTGTTCATGCTTCTTTGTCTTTTCTGAAAAGTGCTCAAATCAGTAATACCTGTCTTAATCCATGCTGGGTCGGATCCTGATGTTTGAAAAAGGAGGCAGGGAAAGCAGAGTAAAGCATTAGCCTCACTACATGCAGTTAGCCAAGCCTTGCTGCTGAACCAGGTCCTGGTTTAAAAAGACCGGGTGTATTGTCTCCCTCTGTCTTTAGACTGCTGATTAATGGTGATGTTGGGCTGATCAGGTCTGCTCTCTTTCACGTGGAGCTTCTCCTGGTACGTTCTCCTCTCTAAAGGTGATGTCTGAAGTGATTTCACTGAATTATTTCATTTCTCTTTCTCCATTCTGCATCTCTGTCCGATCGTCTCCAACTCCTGCGACTCAACCGTGGCTTGACCTGTCGATCAGCTGCACTTTATGACAGACGGCTATGACATCAGCCCCATCCAGCTGCATTCAGCTCTGGGCGCAGGGAAGGTGCGCCCAGATATGGTCCTATCTCTTGTATTGAAGAGGAGCTACTGCGCATGTACAACTTTTAACCAGAGTCTATGTTCTATTGGCCAGCCACCACTGAAAGACAGACAACCATTCACGAACACACTCACACCTATAGGCAATTTTAGTGTAACGAATTAACCTGGTGAGCATGTTTTTGGACTGTGGGAGGAAGTTGGAGGACCCGGAGAGAACCCAGGCCAGCACGGGAAAAACATGCAGACTCCACACAGAAAGGCACCGGCCCGACCGGGGACTCGAACCAGGAACCTTCTCACTGTGAGGCAACAGCGCTACCCACTGCAGCACCCTGCAGTCTATTTTGTGAACTTAATCCAGGAAATATTATGTCTTTAATTAAGCTGTTAATTCATGGTTTATTTGACTGTGACATTGGACATGTTTATTGTCTCCCTGTTTTTCACAGTCATGAAAATAATTGAATTAAAAACTACAAAAAACTGGCATTCAATGTGCAATACTCAACAGTCGTCTACTAGCTCCAAAAGGTGGAGGGAATTTGGCTGGAAGAAACTGATTCACTTCTTTACTACACCTCACATTCTACAAATACAGTCAGGTAAACAACAGAAGTGCTGGCGGCAGTGTGGGCAGGTGAATGCTGGTTACTCGCACATCTTCTGGCCGTGTATGAAAATTCAAACATTTTGGGACAGTGTTATCCGGATTATTGAAGAGATTTTGCACTATAAGATACCTAAGGAGTAAGGACCCACGGACTGGTTAGCTTGGACTGCTGCCGGAGGATTTAATTCTAAGGGATGGCACTTATCTCTTTAAAGTCTTGATCCTGGCATGTAAGAAAGCCGTCACAAGGAACTGGCTAAAATGTGACCGCCCTCAACCAGGACAGTGGTTGGGCCTAATCGAGAAAATAAACTCCATGGAAAAACTGACTCATCATTTAAGACCGAAGGCAGGACTGTATGAACAATGGTGGGCAGAATGAACTGCATACAAGAGACACTGCTCATCATTATCCCACCTGGCTTGAAAGTAAATGTCAGACACTGAGAAGTAACCCCCCTAAGTTATCATGTCTCGTCTTGTCTTGTTTTGTCCTTCTGGGGCCTCTGCTATTCAACATCTACATGCTCCCCTTAGGTCAGATAATAAGAAACAACACAATAAAATACCACAGCTATGCAGATGACACACACATTTACATCACCATATCACCAGGGGATTATAGTCCCATACAAACACTGAGTAAAGGCATTGAACAAATCAATGACTGGATGAGACAGAACTTTCTTCAGTTAAACAAAGAAAAAACTGAAATGATTGTTTTTGGAGGAAGAAAGGTTAAAGGTTACTGCTCAGCTCCAATCTGCAACGATGAAATGTTCAAACCAAGCCAGAAACCTTGGTGTAGTCTTAGACTCAGACCTTAATTTCAGCAGACAATTACAAAGTCTGCCTACTATCACCTTAAGAATATATCAAGGGTTAAAGGACTCATGTCTCAGCAGGATGCAGAAAAACTCCTCCATGCATTTATCTTTAGCAGACTAGACTACTGTAACGGGGTCTTTACAGGACTCCCTAAAAAGTCCATCAGACGGCTGCAGCTCATACAGAATGCTGCTGCTGGAGTCCTAACAAGGACCAAAAAAGTAGACCACATTACTCCAGTTCTTAGATCTCTACACTGGCTTCCTGTCTGTCAGAGAATAGACTTTAAAATCCTGCTGATGGTTTATAAAGCACTGAATGATGTAGGCCCAAAATACATTGCTGATCTGCTGCTACTTTATGAACCACCTCGACCTCTGAGGTCATCAGGTACTGGTCTGCTTTCAGTCCCAAGAGTCAGAAGGAAACATGGTGAAGCAGTGTTTAGTCATTATGCACCACATATCTGGAACACACTCCCTGAAAGCTGTAGGTCTGCTCCAACTCTCACCTCTTTTAAATCAAAGACTAAGACTTTTTTATTTCCCACTGCCTTCCTATCTTAGATTATTTTAACTCACTTTATATTAAAATTTTAATGTAATTTTTAATATATTTCTAATTTTCCTTTTCTTTTCTGTTTTATTATATTTGTCATTTTAATTATATTCTTTTATGCCTGTCTGAATGTCTCCAATGCTTTTAATGTTTTAATGTAAAGCACATTCAGTTGCCCTCGTGTATGAAATGCACTATACAAATAAAGCTGCCTTGTCTTGCCTTGCCTTGCCTTGCCTTGCCTTGCCTTGCCTTGCCTTGCCTTGCCTTGCCTTGCCTTGCCTTGCCTTGCCTTGCCTTGCCTTGCCTTGCCTTGCCTTGCCTTGCCTTGCCTTGCCTTGCCTTGCCTTGCCTTGCCTTGCCTTCTATGTGAAAAATTAAAAATTAAAAGTAAAAAAAAAACTACACAAAAAACTCACACACACAAAGACCTACTGTATGTGTTCAAACAGCACTGATAATGCAGCTGCACACCCTGTAAGAAGGCAGTTACATGTCTTCAGTAAAAAAAACAACACTTCTATTCTATAGTCTGCACACGCACATGCACACATACACACACACACACACACACACACACACACACACACACACACACACACACACACACACACACACACACACACACACACACACACACACATCTGGATAAAGGGTGCAGGATTAAATCTAACACCCTTTTTCATAGTTGGAAGGAAACGATGCAGCAGCGTGGAGGGAGACGGAAATAAAAGAAAGGAGAGAAGGCAAGAGTGATAATACCAGGAGAGTAAGAATGTAAGATCTGGGAGAGGAGGTGAAGGAGAGGATAACCGAGACGAATTAATCTGAAAGAGGAGAGGATGATTTTAAGGGCAGAGAGGAGTATTAGGACGAGTAAATAGAGAATAAATACAGAAAAGGGAGGAAGAATAGAGGAGGTAGAGAGTTATGGGAGTGGAAAACTGAGGGAGAGAATAATAAAGAGATACAGAGGAGGAGAAGATGAAAGAGTTGGAAAAGACTGACACTACAGAGGGATCTTCCTCTCTGGTATGTAACGTGAACAGGTTTCTATGCAGATCTTTAAAAACCTCCACAGTGGAGCCTCTTTAATTATGTAACCCTGTTGTGTGTGTGTGTGTGTGTGTGTGTGTGTGTGTGTGTGTGTGTGTGTGTGTGTGTGTGTGTGTGTGTGTGTGTGTGAGTGAGAGAGAGAGAGAGAGAGAGAGAGAGAGAGAGAGAGAGAGAGAGAGAGAGAGAGAGGCGTGGGTGCGACGCTGTGTGTTTGTGTTAATGTTTACACATTATGTTTTAGTGCCCACATTACACTGTCACCTCTTTCACTGCCCACCTCTTTTCTGTCTCCGGCTGACCGACCAGCCATTCTTCACAGGGACAGTTTAAAACCAGGACCAGATCTGCCTCACTCTGTTGTCTTTGCTCTCTCTCATCCTGTGTGATGGAGGATGTCCTTTGTATACAATGTGATCGTAACCTGTCTCTGTCAGATTCATGTCTGGGTTTGTTTGATCATTTCCATCCTGCACTCTGATATCTGCAGAGTATAAGACAGCATGTACAGTCTGGAAGCGCAACAAGAAGGCTGAATATATTTCTCTACGTGTGCTTGTTTGCTTTGATACTTTCAGTTTGATCTGTACGTATACACAGGGCTGCTTTAAGGCTAGCTTAGCTCAGCAGAAACACATGAAGAAGAAAACAGCAAACTTCTGTAGCTTCATCAAAGTGTTGTGAAACAACTTGAAAGCTGTGCCCTACTTAAAGACCGCTTTCTGTTAACTAAATGAGGCAAAATGATCCTGCACTGTAACCCGAACAGTACTTCTAACTCATAGCCATTAAGGGTACAGCACTCAAAATCAGATATTTAGTTGAACCAACAATTACTAATTGAGTTATCCAAATGATTAATGTTGTTTTAATTATATGAGGATCAGTTTTATTGAGTTAATATCCATATCCAAATAACAACTTTTGAGTGTACAGAGGGACACTGCGTATGACGTCATCAACTTCACCACCTAAAGGCTGATTTATACTTCTGTGTCTCCCCTACGCAGCAGGGGCTGACGTTGACATGAGCACCACATACTTGTGCGTCGATGTGTCCGTGTCGCGCAGCAATTCTCCTCCGAAACGTTTGAGGGCAGTGTGGTCTCTCTGATAGTCGGTCGCCTGCTTCAGGCCCCGCTACGATCTCTGTTTACTTTTCCACAGAGATTCAGAGCGTGTTCTGTTAATCTACAGCTGATACATGTTGCTGTTTATCATACAGACATGATTACATGAAGAATAGAGAGGAGGAGATGAAATACATGGATGATGTGCGGGGATCCCAGAAGTGATATAAATGTGGGAAACACAATGCCGCCAAGTGGACCAATCACAGGGCTTGCGGTCCGCGTTGATTCTACACCTAGTTACATTTTGGAGGAGGTGCCTGTCAGCTACGTGCTCAGTTCTCTGTGTAGGCACAGGAGCTACGTGAACCCCCGGCGTAGGCTACACCGTTGATTTGACGCAGAAGTATAAATCAGGCTTATGTCTTCACACACTTGAAAAACCACAATGGCTGTGCTTCACGAAGCGGCAAGTAACGAGGAAAGACAACGCCAAACCGCTGTACCAGTACAGAGAAGGCCAACAATGATCCAACAAGTGACAGGGGAACCAAAGGAACCAAGTACACCGAGTCATCAACACAGGTGAGAACACAGGACACAGGTGAGACTAATGAGGGGACTCACTAAAGGATGGAAACACACAATGACATGACGTAAAACCATAGACTGTATAAAATATGGACGTAGTATCCGTGACGTCACCCATCTGTTCCTGAGCGCTGTTTTGAAGCCAATTGACGGCGGCAGCCATATTGGAAATGTTGAACTCAACCAGTCAGAGTGTGACGTAAAGGGGCGGAGTTTGAGCCTCCTAGCCAACAGCTATGTGTTTCCGACCGGGAGTCAAGTCAGTCATGTCCTTATTTGGGCAAAAACTAATCTTCTGAACCGTAGCATTAGAAAAAAATTCATCCCCTGTACAGTGTGTGCCGATAGAGAGATTAGCTACGTAGGGCCAAGCTGTTTTTTGAACCAGGCCGTAAACATGTTTATTAATGCTGTAAAGATCGTCTTCTTTGAATGGGTGTGTATGTGGTTTCCACTGTATGAAT
>NC_048282.1:2214524-2219524 GCF_009762535.1 Notolabrus celidotus
GAGAGTGATGCGTCGTGCTCCTGCATCTGGCACAAATAGAAGTCTTGTGCATCTGATCTGGAGGACTCAGTCCTGCTGGATCAGAGACACAGCCAGAACACAATGGACACATATCTGGTGGAATTTGGCCGGAGGAAAGCTCTAGGCTAGTATCTGGTACCAGTTCCACCAGCTCTGTATTTAACTGGATCATTATAATAATAATAATACCTAAGTTTTATATAGCGCTTCTCAAGAACTCAAAGACGCTTTACAAGAGAGACAATAAATAAATACAATAAAGACATATGAGACAAGCAGAGGACAAGGGAAGAGGTGGAATAATGAATGTGTGGGGAATGCCTGTTTGAAAAGGTAAGTTTTTAACTGTTTCTTAAATGAATGAAGTGAGTCAGAAGCACGGATGTGTGGGGGGAGAGAGTTCCAGAGGGTGGGGGCGGCTATGGCAAAGGCCCGGTCCCCCAAGGTACGGTGCTTGGATTTATTAATGGGAGTGAGGAGGTTGGAGTCAGAGGATCGGAGGCGGCGGGAGGGGTGGTAGTACTGGAGAAGGTCAGTGAGGTATGGGGGGGCCAGGTTATTGAGGGATTTGTACGTGGTGAGCAGGATCTTGAAATGGATGCGCTGTTTTACGGGGAGCCAGTGGAGCTGTTGAAGGACAGGGGTGATGTGGTCTCTGGAGCGGGAGTGGGTGAGCAGCCGGGCAGCAGAGTTCTGTACGTATTGTAGTTTTTGTAGATGGGAGGAGGGAAGACCATACAGGAGGCTATTACAGTAGTCGAGTCGTGAGGATATAAAAGCATGAATTAGGGTTTCAGCAGCGGATCATGGTGGAAACAGACATCAACAGGCTGGAGGGAGCATCTCTGTAGCGTGAGGAGTAGCCCCCAGGGTTAAATATCCCGGGTGCATTTGGTGGAAACACATCTTAAAGACGGTATCTATTCCTGTCTTCTAAATTGATCAGACCTACAATTCCAAATCCCAGTTCTATTTTTTAGCCTTATTAAAGATATAAGTCTTATTTACCTTTTTCCTCATCAGAGCTGCCAAACAAATGAGCTCTCCAGGGACACAAAAGTTTCCCAAGTTAAAGTTCTTGCATCTCCGTGCGCACCCAGATTTGAACCTTATCCTCAGTGGTGGGGGGCTGCTGGGTATTATCAGGATTTAATTGATCTGGCCTTGGTTTTAGTATGAGAGAGACGGCATTCTTTGAAGTCATGAGACGTGTACTTTGAAGTGCAGGAGGCAGGCTTCACATGGACAGCAGCATTATGGGTGTGGGAGATTGCTGGCTCATCCCGCAGGGGGGGGGAAGAAAAGACACGATCAGACAGATGCTGGAGAGGAAGTTGGGGGTGAAAAAAAATCTTGAGGAAAGTTCAGCTGAGGGCTTAGAGCCTGGAGAGGAGAGACAGAGTCATCCAGTGTGAGATGAGGGAGCGAGATTGAAGAGGAGAGATGAAGAGGATGAGCAATGAAAAACAGGTAGAGTTGAGGATGTACATGTGAGAAAAAAGGGAGCATTACAAGGAGAGAAAACCATGGAAGACAGACAGAGGGTGTTTGGAGGGAACTAAATGAGAGGGATGCATACATAAGAACCTCTCTCAGCTACGGTATCCTCTGTTTACTCCAGCAGGCCTGACACAGATCACAAGCAGCACAACATGAACCACACTGACTAAAACCAAACATACCTAAAAGCCTGGTTTTAGTGGAATCAGCTAAGTATTGCTTGAACATCACAAGACCTGAGTCAGCCTACAAGTAGCAGCATCAAAATGGTTGAATTACTGCTGGTGAACATAGCTGAACATAGTTTGGTGTTAGAAAATATTTGGTCACAATAGAGTGAAAGTCAACAGGAGTAAAAGTGCATGAATCAAAGTAATAGAGAAAAGCTGATAACACAGTTTAGGTTTTTTTAGTGTGTAGACAAGTTGATAGTTAAACAGTAGGAAGAGTTATATATAGTCCGGTTTCATTCCATTTTTATTTGATTTTATTAATCTAATTTTGTTTTACTTTATTATATTCCTTGGCTTTTAACCCAGCATGAGAGCTGTGTTGTCTCTGTCTTTGTCTGATCTTTTCTTGTTTCTTTTATTTTCATATTCTAAACAGTGTTTTAAATTATTTTTAAGGGTCTTATGTGATTTGATATTACTATTAGTATTAGTATTATTTATCTTATTATTTATTGTATCATTATTATTGTTTTTTATTACCATAATGACAATAATATTAATATTATTATTATTATTATTATTATTATTATTATTATTATTATTATTATTATTATTATTAATAATAATAATAATAATAATAATAATAATAATAATACTAAACAACAAGAATAATAATAATAATAATTATTATTATTATTACTATCATAATAATAAACAACAAGAATAATGAAACAATAGAGAATAAAATAAATAAGTAATATTAATTATTATTATTTTTACTATTATTATTTGAACAATAATTTGATATTACTATTAATATTAGTATAATTTCTCTTATTACTTATTGTATAATTATTATTGTTATTTATTACCATAATGACAATAATAATAATAATAATAATGATAATAATAATGATAATAATAATGATAATAATAATAATAATAATAATAATAATAATAATAATAATAATAATAATATTAATAATGCTTATTAGTATCATTATTTTTATTATTATCATTACTATTATATTTTTTTTTTAAAAAATTGTGTTTGAACTTATTTTATTCCCTGTGCAGTATTTTGGTAGACTTTATTCATTTTTAAATGTGCTATATAAATTAAGATTCCATGGTCAACTTCATCAACTGTTATCTATATGTATGCTTATTTAATCTATAGTGTTACCAGTGGTAGTAGCTGTTGTGGGTAAGATATGCAGTTATCACAATAGACGAATAAACATGTTAAACAGTTGGTTAGGGGAAGTGAGCTCGTTCCACACACACGGTGCAATACATGCTAACTATTGGTTGTTAAGTAACTGTAATCAGTAGACAGTAATCATATAAGATGTAGAGGACTGCACGACCTGAGGGACGTTTAATCAGTAAGTTAATGTGTGTTAAGGTTAGTTGCGGCTGCAGCAGCCAGTTTGCTTTTGTAACACACCTCCTAATAGAAAGAGGAGGAGGCATGCTGGCTATATTATATTCAAGACAATGACCAAAATACGTTTCTGGAGTTCACAACTCTCTGTGGCTCTTGTATTTATTTTCCTGTTCTGTGGTTTTAGGGTTTCAGAAGCTTCACATCACTGTCCATCAAAAAAGGAAGATGAATCTGGGGTAGCACAGAGAGGGCAGAGGGATGAAAGCGCCAAACAGGATTGAAAGAAAGAAAGAAAAAAAAAGTGAGGATGTGTGAGGAGATGCTTTAAAATGGAGGAGGATGCAACAATGAAAGGAGAGGAAGAGGGGAAGCAATCGGGGGAGGAAGGAGGAAATCTGAGAGAGAGCAAGGATGCCGGCAAACTGTCAGAGTAAAAGAAGAAGGCAGAGGGAAGAGGATAAGGATATTAGCGAATTAGAAACCAAGATGAGAGGAGGATGAAGGGAGAGGAGAAAAGAGAGGCGGATTCCAAAAATGTACAGTGAATTAGTTCTGCCTCATGAAACTGGCAGTTCTGGCTGAGAAATGCTTTGGGGCCAGGATTTCTGAGTGTGTGTGTGTGCATGTGTGTGACTATGAGTGTTTCCATCTTTGTGTAATTGTATGAATAAGTGTGTTTTCTGAGGATAAATGTGAGCCTGTCTATTTGGGTGCCTTTGTGTGCGCGCACGAGCTTGTGTGTGTGTGTGTGTTTTATAAGTCATTGCTGCATGTGTCTCTTTGTGTATTTCTGTGAGTGTGTGTGATTTTTGTGCAAAGAGCATCACAGCCTCCCAGAACAGAGCTGATGTCGTGTTGACATTTAGACAAAAACACAAGCTCTGTCTTTTAAAAAGAGCAGCTCTGAGAGTGAAGCTTGCAGGGAGCTGGCAGGGTCAGACGTGACTGGTTCTGCTGCCGCTGCTCCACACAAAGCAGCGAGAAAAACAACTTCAACTGAACCTGTCACTTCCAAATGCGTCATCCTCTGTTTAGCTCCAGATATTTAATGAAAAAACATGAATGTATTATTGCTCGTCATCGGAAACTGGGGCAAATTTTCCCCTTTGGTCCACACAACGATGCAGGAACGACGAGGGGTACGCTTAGTAAACTGATGCAACATCATATGCTACCTACACAATCTGCAACTTATCATTTTCACTATCTAATGACACTCACACAACATCCAATCATTCATAAAATCCAACTTATGAAGAATAATGTAGTATTTTATGCTTATTGTCTTTGATGATTCCATAGACTGTATATATATATGTAATGGATGTAGTATCCGTGACGTCACCCATCTGTTCCTGAGCGCTGTTTTGAAGCCAATCGTTGGCGGGAGCCATATTGGAAATGTTGAACTGATCCAAAAAGTGTGTGAGGTAAAGAGGCGGGGTTTGAGCCTCCTAGCAAACAGCTATGTGTTCCTGCCTGTCAATCAAGTCAGTCATGCTCTTATTTGGGCAAAAAACTTGTAATCTTAATATCTTCTGAACCATAGCATTAGAAAAAAATGAACCCCGTACAGTGTGTGCTGATAGAGAAATTAGGGTAACACTTTATATTAACTACACACTTTAAAGCATTAATTAAGCATTAATTAATACTTAACTCATCATCTGTAAAGCATTGTTCATACATTAATACTCATTTATATATCATGTATAAACACAGTTATAAATGTTTTATTATTCATGAATATGACTCTCTATAATGTGTTAATTAACTCTTTGTTCATACTGTTTTAAAGTGCTGCTGGTCTTAAATCTCATTAATGAATTCTTTGTAAAGCAAGTTCTCACTTTAGATCAGCTCACAAAACCATGAACGAGCAGCTTATAAGTCCTTTGTGACTACCTTAATTAATC